>NW_027522845.1:0-74194 GCF_052094955.1 Ictidomys tridecemlineatus | reverse complement strand
CTCCAACCTCTGCTCTCTGTATAAGTCCATATGAACCCCAGTATCAAACCTCTGCTCTTTGTAACAATCTTAGGCACGTAAATCTCTAACTTCAGCTCTCTGCATCGGTCCTTCTGCACCCCAGTCTTTAAACTCTGTTCTCTGCAACAGTCCTTCTGCACCACAGTCTCCAAAGTCTGCTTTCTCTATCAGTTCTTCTGTACCCCAGTCTCCAACCTCTGCTCTCTGTAACAGTCATTCTGCACCTCAGTCTACAACCTCTGCTCTCTGTAACAGTCCTTCTGCAACCTAGTCTCCAACCTCTACTCTCTGCAACATTTCTTCTGCACCCCAGTCTCCAACCTGTGCTCTCTGTAACTGTCCTTCTGCTCCCCAGTCTCCAACATCTGCTCTCTGTAAGTATCGTTCTCCACCATATTCTACAACCTCTGCTCTCCTCAACGATCATTCCGCACCTCATTCTCCAACCTCTGCTCTCTGCAACGATCCTTCTGCACCCCAGTCTTCAACCACTGGTCTCTGTAACAGTCCTTATGCAGCTCAGTCTCCAACCTATGCACTCTGTAAGATACTTCTTCACACCAGTCTACAACATCTGCTCTCTGCAATGATCCTTTAGAACCCCAGTCTCCAACCTCTGCTCCCTGTAACAGTCCTTTTGTACAGCAGTTTCCAAACTCTGCTCTTTGTAACGGTCATTCTACACCCCAGTCTTCAACCTCTACTTTCTGTATTAGTCTTTCTGCACCCCAGTCTCCACACTCTGCTCTCTGTAACAGTTCTTCTGCACCTCAGTCTCCAAACTCTACACTCTGCAACAGTCCTCTGCACGCCAGTCTCCACCCTCTGCTCTCGGTAACAGTTCTTCTGCACCCCAGTCTCCATACTCTGCTCTCTGTAACACTCCTTCTGAACACTAGTCTCCACCCTGGTATCTCTGTAACAATTCGTCTGGACATCAGTCTCCAACCTCTGCTCTATACAACGTTCCTTCTGCTCCGCAGTCTCCAAACACTACTCTCTGTAGAAGTCTTTCTGCAACTCAGTCTTCAAACTCTGCTCTCTGTAAGATCCTTCTGCAACCAATTCTCCAAACTCTGCTCTCTGTAACAGTCCATTTGCACCCCAATCTCCAAAGTCTGCTCTCTGTAACAGGCCTTCTGCACCCCAGTCTTATAACTCTGCTCTCTTTAATAGGCCTTCTGCACCCAAGGCTTCAATCTCTGCTCTCTGCAGCGATCCTTCTGCACCCCAGGATCCAACATCTGCTCTCTGCAACAGTACTTCTGAACCTCAGTCTGAAAACGCTGCTCTCTGTCACAATTTTTCTGCACTCCAGTCTTAAACCTCTGCTCTTGTAACACTTCTATTGCACCTCTGTCTCCAATATGATCTCTGTAAGATCCTTCTGCAACCCAGTCTCAAAACTCTGCTATCTGTAACAGTCTTTCTGCACCCCAGTCTCCAACCACTGCTCTCTGCAACAGTTCTTCTGCACCCCAGTCTCCAACCTCTACTCTCCGTAAGATCGTTCTACACCACAGTCTTTAACCTCTTCTCTTTGTATCAGTCCTTCTGCACCCAGGTCTCCAAACTCTGCTCACTGAAATATTTCTTCTGCACCCAAGTCTCCAAACTGTGCTCTCTGTAACAGTCCTTCTGCACCCCAGATTCCAACATCTGCTCTATGCAATGATCTTTCTTCTACCCAGTCTCCAAACTCTTCTCTCTGTAACAGTCCTTCTGCACCCCAGATTCCAACATCTGCTCTATGCAATGATCTTTCTTCTACCCAGTCTCCAAACTCTTCTTTCTGTAAAAGTCCTTTTGTATCGCAGTCTCCAACCTCTTCTCTTTGTAACGGTCCATCTGCTCCCCAATTGCCAACCTCTGCTTCCTGTAACAGTCCTTCTGCACCCCAGTCTCCAAACTTTTCTCTCTGCAAGGATCCTTCTGCACCTCAGTCTCCTACCTCTGCTCTCTGTAAAAGTCCTTCTGCACCTCAGTCTCCATTCTTTGCACTCTGTAATGGTCCTTCTGAACCCCAGTATCAAATCTCTGCTCTCTTTAACAATCCGTATGCACTTCTGTGTTCAACATCTGCTCTCTGTAACAGTCCTTCTGCACCCCAGTCTCCAAACTCTGCTCTTTGTAACAGTCCTTCTATACCGTAGTCTCCAACCTCTAATCTATATAACGGTCCTTGTGCACTCCAATTGCCAAACTCTGCATTCTGAAACAGTTCTTCTGAACCTCAGAGTCAAACCTCTGCTCTCTGTAACAGACCTTCTAAGCCTCAGTCTGAAACCTCTGCTGTATGCAACAATCCTTCTAAACCCCAGTCTCCAAACTGTGCTATCTGTAACAATCCTTCTGCATCCCAGTCTCCAACATCTGCTCTCTGTAACAGGTCTTCTGCAACTCAGTCACCAAAGTCTGCTCTCTGTAACAGGCCTTCTGCAGCCCAGTCTCCAACCTCTTTTCTCTGCAGCAGTCCTTCTGCACCCCAGTCTCCAACCTCTGCTCTCTTTAAGATCCTTCTGCACCCCGTTTTCCAAACTTTGCTCTCTGTAACAGTCATTCTGCACCTCAGTCTCTAACCACATCCCTCTGCAACGGCCCTTCTTCACCCCAGTATCAAACCTCTGTTTTCTGCAGCAGTCATTCTGAATCCCAGTCTCAAACCTCTGCTCTCTGCTACAGTCCTTCTGCACCCCCGTCTCCAACTTTTGCTCTCTGCAACATCTCTTCTGCACCCAGTCTTTAAACTGTGCTCTCTGTAACTATCCTACTGCACCCCAGTCTCCAAACTCTGGTCTCTGTAGCGATTGTTCTGCACCTCAGTCTCAAACCTCTGCTGTATGCAACGATCCTTCTGCATCCCAGTCTCCATGTCTGTTTCTGCAACAGTGCTTCTGACCCCAGTCTCCAGCCTCTGCTCTCTGTAACATCCTTCTGCACCCCAGTTTCCAAACTCTGCTCTAGGTGACATTCCTGAGGCAACCCAGTCTCCACCCTCTGCTCTTTGTAACGGTACTTCTGTACCACAGTCTCCAACCTCTGCTCTCTGCAACGAATCTTCTGCACCTCAGTCTCCAACCTCTGCTTTCTGCAACAATCCTTCTGCACCTTGTTTCCAACCTCTGCTCTCTGCAATGATCCCTCTGCACCCCAGTTTCCAACATCTGCTCTCTGTTACAGTCCTTCTACACCTAAGTCTCCAATCTCTGCTCTCTGAAACAGTTCTTCTGCACCCCAGTCTCCAACCTTTGCTCTCTGTAACAGTTTTTCTGCACCCCAGTCTCGAAACTCTGCTCTCTGTAACAATCCTTCTGCACCTCAGTCTCCAAAGTCTGCTCTCTGTAGCAGTCCTTCTGCACCCTAGTCTCTAACATCTGCTCTCTACAACGGTCCTTCTGCACCAAAGTCTCCAAACTCTGCTCTCTCTAACAGTCCTTCTGTACCGCAGTCTCCAACCTCTTCTCTCTATAACTTTCCTTCTGCACCCGAATTGCAAACCTCTGCTTTCTGTAAAGTCCTTCTGCACCTCAGATTCCAACCTCTGCTCTCTGTAACAGTCCTTCTAAGCCTCATTCTGAAACATCTGCTTTCTGCAACAATCTTTCTGCACCCCAGTCTTCAAAATGTGCTTTCTGTAACAATCCTTCTGCACCCCAGTCTCCAACTTCTGCTCTCTGTAACAGGTCTTCTGCACCCCAGTCTGCAAACTCTGCTCTCTGTAAGAGGCCTTCTGCATGCCAGTCTCCAACCTCTTCTCTCTGCAACGATCCTTCTGCACCTCAGTCTCCAACCTCTGTTCTCTACAACGATCCTTCTGCACCACAGTTTCCAAATTCTGAACTCTGTAACAGTCCTTCTGCACCCCAGTCTCCAACCTATTTTCGCAGCTACAGTATTTATGCACCCAAGTCTCTAACATCTGCTCTCTGCAACACTTCTTCTGCACCCAAGTATGTAACCTGTGCTCTCTGCAACTGTCCTTCTGCACCCCAGTCTCCAACCTCTGCTCTCTTTAGCGATCCTTCTGCACCTCATTCTCCAACCTCTGCTCTCTGCAACGATCCTTCTGCACCCCAGTCTCAATCCTCTGCTCTCTGTAAGAATCCTTTTGCACCCCAGTCTCCAACCTCTCCTGTCTGTAAATGTTTTTCTGCACTTATATCTCCAAGTTCTGCAATCTGTAACAGTCCTTCTGCACCCCAGTCTCAAAAATCTGCACTCAGAAATGATCTTTCTGCACCTTAGTCTCCAACCTCTGCTCTCTTTAATAGTCCTTATGCACCCAGTCTCCAACATCTGCTGTCTGCAAGGATCCTTCTTATCCCCAGTCTCCAACCTCTGCTCTATGCAATGGTCCTTCTACATCCCAGTTTCAAAAATATGCTCTCTGTAACAGTCCTTCTGCACCTCAGTCTCAAAACTCTGCTCTCTGAAACAGTCCTTCTGAAGCCCTGTCTCCAACCTCTTCTCTCAGTAACAGTTCTTCTGCACCCCAATCTCCAAACTCTGCTCTCTGTAACACTCCTTCTGCACCCAAGTTTCCACCCTCTACTCTCGTTAAAAGTCCTTCTGCACCTCAGACTCCAAACTTTGCTCTCTCTAAGATCCTTCTGCAACCCATTCTCCAAATGCTGCTCTCTGTAAGAGTCTTCTGCACCCCAGTCTCCAAACTCTGCTCTCTGTAACGGGCCTTCTGCACCCCAGTCTTCAAACTCTGCTCTCTGTAACAGGCTTCTGCACCCCAGTCTTCAACCTGTGCTCTCTGCAAAAATCATTCTGAACCCCACACCCCATCTCTACTCTCTGTAACAGTCCTTTTGCACCCCAGGATCCAACCTCTTCTCTCTGCTATAGTACTTCTGCACCCCAGTCTCTAACATCTGCTCTCTGTATCAGTCCTTTTACACCTCAGTCTCCAACCTCAGCTCTCTGCAGCATTCCTGTTACACCCCAGTAACCAAAATCTTCTGTGTGTAACGATCCTTCTGCACCTTAGTATCCAACCTCTGCTCTCTGCAACGATCCTTCTGCACCCCAGTCTCCAACTTCTGATCTCTGTATCAGTCCTTGTGCACCCCTGTCTCCAACATCTGCTCTCAGTAGAAGTTCTTCTGCACCCCAATCTCCAAACTCTGCTTTCTGTAACACTCCTTCTGCACCCCAGTCTTTACCCTCTACTCTCTGTAAAAGTCTTTGTGCACCTCAGTCTCCAACCTCTGATCTCTGTAAGATCCTTCTGCAACCCATTCTCCAAACGCTGCTCTCTGTAACAGTCTTCAGCACCCCAGTCTCCAAAGTCTGCTCTCTGTAACAGGCCTTCTGCACCCCAGTCTCAAAACTGTGCTCTCTGCAAAAATCCTTCTGCACCCCAGTCTCCAAACTCTGCTCTCTGTTTCAGTCCATCTGCACCCCAAGGTCCAACATCTGCTCTCTGAAACAGTCCTTCTGCACCTCAGTCTGAAAACACGGCTCTCTGCAAAAATCATTCTGCACCCGAGTACCAAACTTTGCTGTATGTAACAGTCCTTCTGAACCTCAGTCTACAAAATGCTCTCTGTAAGATGCTTCTGATGCCCAGTCGCGAAATTGTGCTATCTTTAACAGTCCTTCTGCACCCAAGTCTCCAAACTCTGCTCTCTGTAACAGGCGTTCTGCACCCCAGTCTCCAGTCTCTGCTCTCTGTAACAGGCCTTCTGCACCACAGTCTCCAACCTCTTCTCTCTGCAATGATAATTCTTCACCTCAGTCTCCAACATCTGCTCTCTGCAACAGTCCTTCTGCACCCCAGCCTCCAAACTCTACTTTTTGTATCAATTATTCTGCACCCCAGTTGAAAACCTCTGCTCTCTGTAACAGTCCTTCTGAACCTCAGTCTCCAACCTCTGCTCTCTTCAACAGTCAATCTGCACCCCAGTCTCCAAATTCTGCTCTCTGCAAACGTCTTATTATACCCCAGTATCCAACATCTGCTTCCTGCAACGATCTTTCTGCATCTGTCTCCAACCTCGGCTCTCTGCTACAGTCCTTCTGCACCCCAGTCTCCACCCTCTGCTCTATGCAACATTTCTTCTGCACCCCAGTCTCCAACCTGTGCTCTCTGAAACTGTCCTACTTCACCCCGGTATCCAACCTCTGCTCTCTGCAACGATCCTTCTGCATCCCAATCTCCAACCTCTGCTCTCTGCAACAATACTTCTGCAACCCAGTCTCCAAGCTCTGCTCTTTGTAACAGTCCTTCTGAACATCAGAGTCCTACCTCTGCTCTGTGTAATGATCCTTCTGAACCTCATGACCAAACTCTGCTCTCTTTAACATGCCGTCTGCCCCACAGTCTCCAACCTCTGCTTTCTTTAACAGTTCTTCTGAACCCCAATTCCAAATTCTTATCTCTGTAACACTCCTTCTGCACCCCAGTCTCCATCCTCTGCTCTCTGTAAGAATCCTTTGACACCCCTGTCTTTAACCTCTCCTCTCTTTAAAAGCCCTTCTGCACCTCAGTATCCAACCTCTGAAATCTGTAATGGTCCTTCTGCACCCCAGTCTCCAAACTCTGCTCTCTGTATCAGTCCTTCTGCACCCAAGTCTCCAAACTCTGCTCTGTGCAACATTTCTTCTGCACCCCAGTTTCCAACCTGTGCTCTCTGTAACAGTCCTTCGGCACCCCAGTCTCCAACCTGTGCTCTCTGCAACAATCCTTCTTCTATCCAGTCTCCAAACTCTGCTCTCTGTAAAATCCTTTTGTATCGCCATCTCCAACCTCTTCTCTTTGTAATGGTCCATCTGCTGCTGAATTGCCAGCCCCTGCTTTATGTAACAGTCCTTCTGTACCCCAGTCTCCAAACTCTTCTCTCTGCAACGATCCTTCTGCACCTCAGTCTCCAACCTCTGTTCTCTCTAAAAGTCCTTCTGAATCTCAGTCTCCATCCTTTGCTTTCTGTAATTGTACTTCTGCACCCCAATCTCCAATCTCTGCTCTCTGTAATAATTCTTCTGCACCTCTATCACCAACGTCTGCTGTCTGTAACAGACCTTCTGCACCCCAGTCTCCAAACTCTGCTCTCTGTAACAGTCCTTCTGTACCGTAGTCTCCAACCTCTTCTCTCTATAAGGGTACTTCTGCACCCCAATTGCCAACCTCTGCTTTCTGAAACAGTCCTTCTGCACCTGAGACTCAAACCTCTGCTCTCTGTAACAATCCTTCTAAGCCTCAATCTGATACCTCTGCTCTTTGCAACAATCCTTCTAAACAACAGTCTTCAAACTGTGCTATCTGTAACAATCCTTCTGCACCCCAGGCTCAAACATCTGCTTTCTGTAACAGGCCTTCTGAACCCCAGTCTCCAACCTGTGCTTTCTGTAAGATCTTTCTGCCCCCCGTTCTCCAAACTTTGCTCTCTGTAACAGTCATTCTGAACCTCAGTCTCCACACTTATTTCTCTGCAACGGCCCTTCTGAACCCCAGTATCCAACCTCTGTTCTCTGCAGCAGTCCTTCTGCACCCCAAACTACGAACTTTGCTCTCTGTAACAGTCATTCTGCACCCCAGTCTCCAAACTCTACTTTCCGTGTCAGTAATTCTTTACCCCAGTCTAAAACCTCTGCTCTCTGTAAGAGTTTTTTTGCACCTCAGTCCACAAACACTGCTCTCCGCAACAGTACTTCTGCACATCAGTCTCAAAACTCTGCTCTGTACAAAAGTTTTTCTACACACCAGTCTCCAACATCTGCTCTCTGCAATGATCCTTATGCATCCCAGTCTCCAACGTCTGCTCTCTGCAACAGTCCTTCTACAACCAAGTTTCCAACCTCTGCTCTCTGCTGCAGACCTTCTGCACCCCAGTCTCCAACCTTTGGTCTTTTCAACATTTCTTCTTCACCCCAGTCTCCAACCTGTACTCTGTAACTATCCTACTGCACCCCGGTCTCCAAACTCTGCTCTCTGTAGCGATCCTTCTGCACCTCAGTCTCCAACCTCTGTTCTCTGCAAGAATCCTTCTGCACACCAGTCTCCAACGTCTGTTCTCTGCAACAGTCCTCCTGACCCCAGTGTCAAGCCTCTGCTCTCTGTAACATCCTTCTGCACCCCAGTTTCCAAACTCTGCTCTCTGTGACATTCCTTCTGCACCCCAGTCTCGACTCTCTGCTCTTTGTTACCGTACTTCTGCACCACAGTCTCCAATCTCTTCTCACTGCAACATTTCTTCTGCACTTCATTCTCCAAACTGTGCTTTCTGTAACTGTCTTTCTGACCCCAGTCTCATACCTCTACTCTCTGTAACGATCCTTCTGCACCTCAGTCTCCAACCTCTGCTTTCTGCAACGATCCTTCTGCACCTCAGTTTCCAAACTCTGCTCTCTGAAACGATCCTTCTGCACCTCAGTCTCCATCCTATGCTCTCTGTAACAGGCTTACTGCACCCCAGTCTCCAATATCTGCTCTCGGTAACAGTTCTTCTGCACCCCAATCTCGAATCTCTGCTCTTTGTAACAATCCTTCTGCACCATAGTCTCCAGACTCTGCTCTCTGTAAGATCCTTTTCCATCCTTTCTCCAAACTCTCCTCTCTGAAACAGTCCTTCTGCACCCAAGTAGCAAACATCTGCTCTCTGTAAAAGTCCTTCTGCAACTCAGTGTCCAATCTTTGCTCTCTGTAATGGTCTTTTTGCACCCTAGTCTTCAACATCTGCTCTCTACAACAATCCTTCTGCACCAAAGTCTCCAAACTCTGCTCTCTATAACGGTCCTTCTGCACCCAAATTGCCAACCTCTGCTTTCTGTAACAGTCCTTCTGAACCTCAGATTCCAACATCTGCTCTCTGTAACAGTCTCTTTAAGCCTCAATCTGAAACCTCTGCTGTCTGCAACAATCCTTCTGCACCCGTTTCCAAACTGTGCTATCTGTAACAATCCTTCTGCACCCCAGTCTTCATCCTCTGCTCTCTGTAAAAGGTCTTCTGCTACTCAGTCTTCAGCCTCTGCTCTCTGTAACAGGCCTTCTGTTGCCCGGTCTCCAAATTCTTCTCTCTGCAAAGATTCTTTGCACCTCAGTCTCCAACATATGCTCTCTGCAACACTTCTTCTAAACCGCAGTCTCCAACCTCTGCTCTCTGCAATGATCCTTCTGCATCCCAGTCTCCAACAACTGCTCTCTGCAACAGTCCTTCTGCATCCCAGTCTACAACCTCTGCACTCTGCTACAGTACTTTTGCACCCCAGTCTCCAACCTCTTCTCTCTGCAACATTTCTTCTGCACCCAAGTCTCAAACCTGTGCTGTCTGTAATGTCCTGCTGCAACCCAGTCTCCAACCTCTGTTCTCTGTAGCGATCCTTCTGCACCTCATTCTCCAACCTCTGCTCTCTTCAATGATCTTTCTGCACCCCAGTCTCCATTCTCTGCTCTCTGTAAAAATCACTTTGCACCCCAGTCTCCAACCTCTCCTCTCTGTAAAAAGTCATTCTTCACCTCAGTCTCCATGTTCTGCAATCTGTAACAGTCCTTCGGCACCCCAGTCTCCAACCTCTCCTCTCTGTAAAAGTCATTCTTCACCTCAGTCTCCATGTTCTGCAATCTGTAACAGTCCTTCGGCACCCCAGTCTCAAACCTCTGCACCTCAGTCTCCAAACTCTGCTCTCTTTAATAGTCCTTCTACACCCCAGTCTCCAACACTTCTCTCTGCAACGATCCTTCTTCTCCCCAGGCTCCAACATCTGCTCTCTGCAACGTTTCTTCCACATCCCAGTTTCCAAAATCTTCTCTCTGTAATAGTCCTTCTGCACCTCAGTCTCCAAACTCTGTTCTCAGAAATAGTCCTTCTTAACCCCTGTCTCCAACTTCTGATCTCAGTAACAGTTCTTCTGCACCCCAATCTCCAAACTCTGCTCTCTGTAGCACTCCTTCTGCACCCCAGTCTCCACCCTCTTCTCTCTGTAAAATACCTTCTTCAACTCAGGCTTCAACCTCAGCTCTCTGTAAGATCCTTCTACAACCCCTTCTCCAAACGCTGCTCTTTGCAACAGTCTTCTGCACCCCAGGCTCCAAACACTACTCTCTGTAACAAGCCTTCTGCACCTTAGTCTTCAACTTCTGTTCTCTGTAACAGGCCTTCTGCACCCCAGTCTCCAGCCTGTGCTCTCTGCAATAATTCTTCTGCATCGCAGTCTGCAAGGATCTCTCTTAACCTCAGTCTCCAAACTCTGCTCTGTGCAACAGTCCTTCTGCACCCCAGTCTCCAACCTCTGCTCTCTGCAACAGTCTTTCTGCACCCCAGTCTTCAACCTCTGCTCTCTGATACAGTACCTCTGCACCCCAGTCTCCAACATCTGCTCACTGTACCAGTTTTTTCTCACCTCAGTCTTCAAACTCTGCTATCTGCAGCAGTCCTTTTACTCCCCAGTAACCAAAATCTGCTCTGTGTAACGATCCTTCTGCACCTTAGTTTCCAACCTCTGCTCTCTGTAACAATCCTCCTGCACCCCAGTCTCCAAATCTGATCTCTGTATCAGTCCATCTGCAACACAGTCTCCAAACTCTGCTCTCTGTAAGGATTCTTCTGCACCTCATCTCCAAATTCTGCTCTTTGTAAAAGTCCTTCTGCACCTCGGTCTCCAAACTCCGCACTCTTTAACAGTCCTTCTCCACCCCAGTCTCCAACATCTGCTCTCTGCAACAATCCTTCTTCTTCCCAGGCTCCAATCTCTGCTCACAGAAACGGTCCTTATACACCCCAGTTTCCAAACTCTGCTCTGTAACACTCCCTCTGCACCCCAGACTCCACCCTCTACTCTATGTAAGAGTCCTTCTGCACCTCCGTCTCCAACCTCTGTTCTCTGTAAGATCCTTCTGCCACGCATGCTCCTAATGCTGCTGTCTGTAACAGTCCTTCTGCACCCCAGTCTCCAAACTCTGCTCTCTGTAACAGGCCTTGTTCACCTCAGTCTTCAAACTCTGCTCTCTGTAACAGGCCTTCTGCACCCCAGTCTCAAACCTGTGCTCTCTGCAACGATCCTTCTGCACCCCAGTCTCAAAACTCTTCTCTCTGCAAGAGTTATTCTGCACCCCAGGATCCAATATCTGCTCTCTGCAACAGTCCTTCTGCACCTAAGTATGAGAACTCTGCTCTCTGCCACAATCCTTCGGCACCCCAGTTTCCAACCTTTGCTCTCTTTAATAGTCCTTCTGAACCTCAGTCTCCAAAATGCTCTCTGTAAGATCATTGTGCAACCCAGTCTCGAAATTGTGCAATCTGTAACATTTCTTCTGCACCCCAGTCTCCAAACTCTGCTCTCTGTAACAGGCCTTCTGCACCCCAGTCTCCAACCTCTTCTCTCTGCAACGATACTTCTTAACCTCAGTCTCCAAACTCTGCTCTATGCAACAGTCCTTCTGGAACCCAGTCTTCAACCTCTGCTCTCCGTAAAAATCCTTCTGCACCCCAGTCTCCAAATTTGCTCTCTGTAAAAGTCCTTCTCTGCTGCAGTCTCCATACTCTGCTCTATGTAACGATCCTTCTGAACCCCAGTCTCCAACCTCTGCTTTGTGTATCAGTTCTTCTGCACTCCAGTCTCCAACCTCTGCTCTCTCTATCAGTCCTTTTGCACCTCAGTCTCAAACCTCTGTTCTCTGCAGCAGTCTTTTCACACACATGGAACCAAACTCTGCTCTGTGTAAATATCCTTCTGCACCATAGTTTCCAACCTCTGCTCTGTGCAACGATCCTTCTGCACCCCAGTATCCAAACTCTGTTCTCTGTATCAGTCCTTCTGCACCACAGTCTCCAAACTCTGCTCTTCGCATCAGTCCTTACGCACCCAAGTCTCCAAACTCTGCTCTCTGCAACATTTCTTCTGCACCCCAGTCTCCAACCTGTACTCTCTGTAACTGTCCTTCTGCAACTCAGTCTCCAAACTCTGCTCTCTGTAACAGTCCTTCTGCATCCCAGTATCCAACATCTGCTCTCTGGAACGATCCTTCTACTACCCAGTCTCGAAACTCTGCTCTCTGTAAATGTCCTTTTGTATCGCAGTCTCCAAACTCTTCTCTTAGTAATGGTTCATCTGCACTCCAATTGCCAACCTCTGCTTTCTATAAGAGTCCTTTTGCACCTCAGACTCCAACCTCTCTTCTCTGTAACAGTTCTTCTAAGCCTCAATCTGAAACCTCTGCACTCTGCATCGATCCTTCTACACCCCAGTACCCAAACTCTTCTATCTCTAACAATCCTTCTGCACCCAAGTCTCCAATATCTGCTCTCTGTAACAGGTCTTCTGCAACCCAGTCTCCAAACTCTGCTCTCTGTAACAGTCCTTCTGCACCTCAGTCTCCAACCTCTGCTCTCTGCAAGGATCTTTCTGCATCCCAGTCTCCAACGTCTGCTCTCTGCAACAGTCCTTCTACACCCCAGTCTCCAACCTCTGCTCTCTGCTACAGTCCTTCTGCATCCCAGTCTCCAGCCTCTGCTCTCTACAACATTTTTTCTGCACCCCAGTCTCCAACCTGTGCTTTCTGTAACTATCCTACTGCACCTTGGTCTCCCAACTCTGCACTCTGTAGTGATCCTTCTGCACCTCACTCTCCAACTTCTGCTCTCTCTAACGATCTTTCTGCACCCCAGTCTCCAAACTCTGCTCTCTGCAACAGTCCTTCTGCACCCCATACTTCAAGCTCTGCTCTCTGTAACAGTCCTTCTGCACATCCGTGTTCAATATCTGCTCTCTGTAACAATCTTTCTGCACGTCAGTTTCCAACCTCTGCTCTCTGCAATAATCCTTGGACACCAGAGTCTCCAACCTCTGCTCTCTTTAACAGTTTTTCTGAACCCAAATCTCCAAACTCTGCTCTCTTTAACACTCCTTCTGCACCCCAGTCTCCATCCTCTGCTCTCTGTAAGTATCCTTTGACACCCCAGTCTCCAACCTCTCTTCTCTGTAAAAGTCCTTCTGCACCTCAGTATCCAACCTCTGCAATCTGTAACGGTCCTTTTGCACCCCAGTCTCCAACCTCTACTTTTTGAAACGATCCTTCTGCACCTCAGTCTCTAACCTCTGCTCTCTGTAACAGTCCTTCTGTACCCTAGTCTCCAACATCTACTCTCTGCAACGATCCTTCTTCTCCCCAAGCTCCAAGCTCTGCTCTGTGCAACTGTTCTTCTGCAACCCAGTTTTCAACCTCTGCTCTCTGTAACAGTCTTTCTGCACCTCATTCTCCAAACTCTGCTCTCTGCAAGAGTCCTTCTGCACCCCAGTCTCCAACCTCTGCTCTCAGTAACAGTTCTTCTGCACCCCAATCTCAAAATTCTGCGCTCTGTAACATTTATTCTGCACCCCAGTCTCCACACTCTGATCTCTGTTACAATCCTTCTGGACCTCAGTCTCAAACCTCTGCTCTCTGTATCAGTTCTCCTGCACCTCCGTCTCCAAATTTGTTGTCTGCAATAGTCCTTCTGCACCCCAGTTCTAACCTCTGCTCTCTGCAACATTTCTTCTGCTCCCCAGTCTCTGAACTGTGCTTTCTGTAACATTGTTCCTGACCCCAGTCTCCAACCTCTGGTCTCTGTAAAGATCCTTCTGCACCTCAGTCTCCAAACTCTGATCTCTGCATTGATCCTTCTGCACCTCAGGTTCCAACGTCTGCTCTCTGCAACGATCCTTCTGCACCCCAGTTCTCAAACCTCTTCTCTCTGTAACAGTACTTCTGCACCTAAGTCGCCAAACTCTCCTCTCTGTACCAATCCTTCTGCACCTCAGTCTCCAAACTCTGCTCTCTGTAACAGGCCTTCTACACCCCAGTCTCCAACCTCTGCTCTCTGTAACAGTTCTTCTGCACCACAATCTCGAACCTCTGCTCTCTGTAACAGTCCTTCTGCAGCCGAGTCTCCAAACTCTGCTCTCTGTAACAATCTTTCTGCTCCCCAGTCTCCAACCTCTGCTCTCTATACAGTTCTTCTGTACCCCAATCTCCAAACTCTGCTGTCTGTATCACTCCTTCTGCACAAAAGTCTCCATCCTCCGCTCTCTGTAAGAATCTTTCTGCACCCCAGTCTCCAACCTCTGCTCTCTGTAAAAGTCCTTCTGCACCTCAGTCTCCTACCTTTGCTCTCACTAACGGTTTTCCTGGACCCCAGTCTCTAACCACTGCTCTCTGTAACGATCCATCTTCAACTCAGTCTCCAACCTCTGCTCTATATAACAGTCTTTCTGCACCCTAGTATCCAACATCTTCTCTTTTAAAGGATCCTTCTTCTACCCAGTCTCCAACCTCTGCTCTCTTTAACAATCCTTTTGTATCGCAGTCTCCAAACTCTTATCTTTTTAACGGTCCTTCTGCTCCCCAATTGCCAGCCTCTGCTTTCTGTAACAGTCTTTCTGCACCCCAGTCGCTAGACTCTGCTCTCTGGAAGATCATTTTTCATCCCAGTCTCCAAACTCTGCTCTTTGTAGCAGTTCTTCTACACCCCAGTATCCAAACTCTGCTCTCTTTAAAAGGCCTTCTGCACCTCAGTCTCCAACCTTTGATCTCTGTAATGGTCCTTCTGCACCCCAGTCTCCAACCTCTGCTCTCTGTAACAATCCTTCTGCACCTCAGTCTCCAACGTCTGCTCTCTGTAACAGTCCTTTTCTACCCCAGTCTTCAACATCTGCTCTCTGCAACGGTGCTTCTGCACCCCAGTCTCCAAACTCTGCTCTCTGTAACAGTCCTTCTGTACCGCAGTCTCCAAACTCTTCTTTCTATAATGGTTCTTCTACACGCGAATTGCCAACCTCTGCTTTCTGGAACAGTTTTTCTGAGCCTCAAATTCCAAACTCTGCTCTCTGTAACAGTCCTTCTAAGCCTTAGTCTGAAACGTCTGCTCTCTGCAACGATCCTTCTGAACCCCAGACTCCAAACTGTGCTATCTGTAAAAATCCTTCTGCACCCCTGTCTCCAACCTCTGTTCTCTGTAAAAGGTTTTCTGCACCCCAGTCTCAAACTCTGCTCCCTGTAACAGGCCTTCTGCATCCCAGTCTCCAACTTCTTCTCTCTGCAATGATCCTTCTGCACCTCAGTTTCCAACCTCTGCTCTCTGTATCAATCCTTCTGCCACTCAGTCTCCAACCTCTGCTCTCTGTGACAGTCCTTCTGCACCCCAGTCTTCAACATCTGCAATCTGCAGTGATTCTTCTTCTACCCAGTCTCCAACCTCTGCTCCCTGTAACAGTCTTTTTGTATTGCAGTCTCCAAACTCTTCTTTTTGTAACGGTTCTTTTGCTCCCCAATTTCCAACCTCTGCTTTCTTAAAAAGTCCTTCTGCACCCCAGTCTCTAACCTCTTCTCCCTGCTACGATCCTTCCTTCTGCACCTCAATCTCTAAACTCTGCTCTCTGCAACAGTCCTTCTGCACTCCAGTCTCCAGACTCTGCTATCTGTAAGATCCATTTGTATCCCAGTCTCCAACATCTGCTCTCTGTAACAGTCCTTCTGCACCACAGTATCCAACCTCTGCTCTCTGGAAAAGTCCTTCTGCACATCAGTCTCCAACCTTTGCTCTTTGTAATGGTCCTTCTGCACCCTAGTATTAAAACTCTGCTCTCTGTAACAAACCTTTTGCACCCCACTCTCCAAAGTCTGCACTCTGTAACAGGCTTTCTGCAACCCAGTTACCAACCTCTTCTCTCTGCAACGATCCTTCTTCACCTCAGTCTCCATCCTCTGCTCTCTGCAACTGTACTTCTCCACCCCAGTCTCCTTACTCTGCTCTCTGTAAGAATCCTTCTGCAACCCAGTCTCCAAACGCTCCTCTCTGTAACAGTACTTGTGCACCTCAGTGTCCAACCTCTGCTCTCTGTAATGAACCTTCAGCACCTCAGTCTCCAACCGCTGCTCTCTGTAACAGGCCTTCTGAATCCCATTCTTTAACCTATGCTTTCTGGATCAGTCCTTTTGCACACCAGTATCCTAACTCTGCTCTCTGTAACAGTCCTTCTGTACCGCAGTCTCAAAACTCTGCTCTCTGTAACGGTCCTTCTGCACCCCAGTCTCCATTGTCAGCTTTCTGTATCAGTTCTTCTGCACCCCAGTCTCCAACCTCTGCTCTCTGTGTCTATCCTTCTGCACCTCAGTCTCCAACCTGTGCTTTCTGTAACAGTCCTTCTGCAACCCAGTCTCCAACTTCTGCTCTCTGCAACATTTCTTCTGCACCCCAGTGTCAATCGGTGCTCTCTGTAACTGTCCTTTTGCACCCCAGTCTCCAACCTCTCCTCTTTATAACAATCTTTCTGCACCAAAGTCTGAAATCTCTAGTCTCTGCAATGATTCTTCATACCCTCATAATCTAACCTCTGCTCTCCGCAATGATCCTTCTGCACCCCAGTCTCCAAATTCTGCTTTCTGTAACAATCCTTCTGCAATTCCGTCTCCATTCTCTGATATCTGTAACAATCCATCAACACACCAGTCACCAACCTCTGTTCTCTGTAACAGGTCTTCTGCACCACAGTCTTCAAACTCTGCTCTATATAACAGGCCTAATGCACTCCAGTCTCCAACCCCTTCTCTCTGCAAAGATCCTTCTCCACCTCAGTCTCCAACCTCTGCTCTCTGCAACAGTTCTTCTGAACCAAGTCTCCAACCTCTGCTCTCTGCAAGATCCTTCTTCACACCGGTCTCCAAACTTTGCTCTCTATAACAGTTGTTCTGCACCTCAGTCTCCAAACTCTGCTCTCTGCTACGGTTCTTCTGCACCCCAGTATCCAACCTCTGTTTTCTGCAAAAGTTCTTCTGCACCACAGGATCCAAACTCTGCTCTCTATAACAGTTCTTCTGGACCGCAGTCTCCAACCTCTGCTGTCTGTAACGTTCCTTCTGCACCCCAGTCTCCAAACTATACTTTTCATATCAGTTATTCTGCACCCCAGTCTCTAAACTCTGCTCTCTGTAACAGTCCTTCTGCACCTCACTCTCCAACCTCTGCTCTTTTCAACAGTTCTTCTGCACCCCAGTCTCCAACCTCTGCTCTCTGTAAGTTACTTCTTCACCCTGCTCTTCAAACTTTGCTCTCTATAATAGTCTTTCTGCACCTCAGTCTCCAAATTCTGCTCTATGCAACATTCCTTCTGCACCCCAGTCTACAACCTCTGTTCTCAGCAAAAGTCTTTCTACACCCCAGGCTCCAAATTCTGCTCTCTGTAACAGTCCTTCTGTACCGCAGTCTCCAACCTCTGCTGTCTGTAACGGTCCTTCGGCACCCGAGATTCCAAACTCTACTTTCTATATCAGTTATTCGTCACCCCAGTCTCCAAACTCTGCTCTCCATAAAAGTCCTTCTGCACCTCAGTCTCCAACCTCGGCTCTCTGCAACAGTCTTTCTGCACCCCAGTCTCCAATCTCTTCTCTCTGCAAAATTCCTTATACACCCCAGTCTCCAAACTCTGCTCTCTGCAACCATCTTACTGCACCTCAGTCTCCAACCTCTGCTCTCCACTACAGTCCTTCTTCATACAAGTCTCAAACCTCTGCTCTCTGCAACATTTCTTCTGCACCCAGTCTCCAACCAGTGCTCTCTGCAACTGTCCTGCTGCACCTCAGTCTCCAACCTCTGCTCTCTGTAGCGATCCTTATGCATCTATGTCTCCAACCTCTGCTCTCTGCAACAGTCCTTCTGCACCCCAGTCTCCAAGCTCTGCTCTCTGTAACAGTCCTTCTGCACATCAGTGTCCAAACTCTGCTGTCCGTAAAAATTATTCTTCACCTCAGTCTAAAACTCTGTTCTCTGTAACAGGCTTTCTGCACCCCAGTCTTCAACCTCTGCTCTCTGTAACGATCTTTCTACACCTCAGTCTCCAAACTCTGCTCTCTGTAGCAAACATTCTGCACCCCATTCTTCAACATCTGCTCTCTGTAACAGTTCTTCTGGTCACCAATCTACAAACTCTGATCTCTGTAACGCTCCTTCTGCACCCCTGTCTCCATCCTCTGCTCTCTGTAACACTCCTTCTGCACCACAGTCTCCATCCTCTGCTCTCTGTAAGAATCCTTCTGCACCCCAGTCTCCAACCACTCCTCTCTGTAACAGTCCGTCTGAACCCCATTCTCCAACCTATACTTTGCGGATCAGTCCTTTTGAAAACCAGTATCCTACCTCTGCTCCCTGTAATAATTCTTCTGCACCCCAGTCTCCAACCTCTGCTCTCTACAACAGTCCTTCTGCACCCCAGTCTTCAACCTCTGCTGCGTGCAAAAGTCCTTCTACACCCCAGTCTCCAAACTCTGCTATCTGCAACAGTCCTTCTGCACCCCAGTCTCCAACGTCTGCTTTCTGTAGCAATCTTTCTGTACCTCAGTCTCCAACCTCTACTCTCTGTAACAGTCCTTCTGCATCTCAGTCTCCAACCTCTGCTCTCTGCAATAATTCTTAAGCACCGCTGTCACAAATTCTGGTCCCTGCAACAGTCGTTCTACACCCCAGTCTTAAACCTCTGCTATCTGCAACAGTCTTTCTGCACCTTAGTCTCCAACCTCTGCTCTCTACAACGAACCTTCTGCACCCCAGTCTCCACCATCTGCTCTCTGCAACAGTCTGTCTGCACCTCAGTCTGATACCTCTGCTCTCTGCAACGATCCTTCTTCAACTCAGTTCCTAAACTCTGATCTCTGCAATGGTCCTTCTGAACCCCAGTATTCAACCTCTGCTCTCTGTAACAATCCTTCTGCACCTCAGTATCCAACATCTGCTATCTGAAGAAGTTCTTCTGCACCCCAGTCTCTAACATCTGCTCTCTTCAACAGTCCTTCTGCACCTCAGTCTCTAAACTCTACTCTCTGTAACAGTCCTTCTGCACCACAGACTCCAACATTTGCTCTTTGTAAGATTCTTCTGCAACCCAGTATCCAAACTCTGCCCTCTGTAACAATCCTTCTGAACCCCTTCTCAAAACTCTGTTCTCTGTAACAGTCCTTCTGAACACCAGTCTCAATACTCTGCTTTCCACAAAGATCCTTCTGCACCCCAGTCTCCTTTCTCTGCTCTCTGCAACAGTCCTTCTCCACACCAGTCTCCAACCTCTGCTCTCTGTAACAGTCCTCCTGTAGTACACTCTCAAAAATCTGCTCTATGTAACGGTCCTTCTGCACCCAAGTCTCCAATCTCTGCTCTGTGTGACACTCCTTCTGCACTTCAGTCTCCAAACTCTGCTCTCTGCTACAGTCCTTCTGCACCACAGTCTGAATACTTTGTTCTCTGCAACGATCCTTCTGCACCCCAGTCTCAAAACTCTGCTCTCTGTAACAGTCCTTCTGCACCCCAGTCTCAAACCTCTGCCCTCTGTAACAGGCCTTTTGCACCCCATTCTCCAACCTCTGCTCTCTGTAAAAGTGCTTCTTTACCTCAGTCTACAAACTCTGCTTTCTGCAACAGTCCGTCTGCACCCCAGTCTCTAAACTCTGCTTACTGTATCACTCCATCTGCACCACAGTCTCCAAATTTTGCTCTCTGTAAGATCCTTCTGAACTACAGTTTCCAAACTCTGCTCTCCATAACATTCCTTCTCCACCCCAGTCTTTAACCTCTGCCTTCTGCAAGTGTCCTGAGGCACTCCAGTCTCCAACCTCTGTCCCCTATAACAGTCCTTGTGGTCCCCAGTCTCCAAACTCTGCTCTCTTTAAAGGTCTTTCAGCACCCCGTCTCCAAACTCTTCTTTCTGTATCAGTCCTTTTGAACCTAAGTCTCAAACCTCTGCTCTTTGTATCTATTTTTCTGCACTTCACTCTACAACCTGTGCTGTCTGTAATATTCCTTCTGCACCCCAGTCTCCAACCTCTGCTCTCTGTAACAGTTTTTCTATACCGCAGTCTCCAAAGTCTGGTCTCTGTAATGGTCCCTCTGCACCCCAATTTCCAAACTCTGCTTTCTATAAAAGTCCTTCTGCACCTCAGTCTCAAAACTGTGCTCTCTCAAACAGTGCTTCTACACCTCAGTCTCCAACCTCTGCTCTCTGTAACAGTCCGACTGAACCTCAGTCTGACACCACTGCTCTCTTCACGATTCTTCTTCACCCCAGTCTCCAAACACTGCTCTCTGTCACTGTCCACCTGCACCTCAGTCTCCAACCTCTGCTCTCTGTAAGATCCTTCAGCAACCCAGTCTCCAAACTCTGCTCTCTATAACTGTCCTTCTGCACCCCAGTTTCAAACCTTTTCTCTCTCTAACAGGCCTTCTGCACGCCAGTCTCCAAACTCTTCTCTCTGTAGCAGGCCTTCTGCACTCCAGTCTTTAATATCTGCTCTCGGCAATGATCTTTCTGCACAACAGTCTCCAACATCTGCTCTCTGCAATGATCCTACTGCACCTCAGTCTCAAACCTCTAATCTCTGCAACTGTCTTTTCGCACCTCAGTCTCCAAATTCTGCTCTCTGTAAGATCCTTCTGCACCCCTGTATGCAATCTCTGCTCTCTGTAACAGAACTTCTGAATCCGAGTCTCCAACCTCTGCTCTTTGTAACAGTCCTTCTGCACCCCAGTCTCCAACCTATACTCTCTACAACAGTCCTTCTGCACCCGAGTTACCAAAATCTTCTCTCTGCAACAGTCCTTCTGTGCCCCAGTCTCCAAGATCTTCTTTCTAAAACAGTTCTTCTGCACCTCACTCTCAAAACCCTGCTCTCTGCAATGACCCTTCTGCAGCCCAGTCTCCAACATGTGCTCTCTGTAAGAGTCCTTCAGCACCTCAGTCTCCCAACTGTGCTCTCTGAAAGATTCTTCTGCAACACAGTCTTTAAACTCTGCACTCTGGAACAGTCCTTCTGCACAACAGTCTCCAACCTCTAGTCTCTGTAACAGACGTTCTGCACCCCAGTCTTTAACCTCTTCTCACTGCAACGATTCTTCTCCACCCCAGTCTACAACATCTGATCTCTCTAACACTCCTTTTAAACCACAGTCTCCAAACTATGCTCTCTGTAAGATCCATCTGAACCCCAGTCTCCTAACTCTACTCTCTGTAACAGTCCTTCTGCACCCCAGTCTCCAAACTCTGCTCTCTCTAACAGTCCTTCTGCACCTCAGTCTCCAACCTCTTCTCTGTGTAACAGTCCTTCTGCACCCCAGGTTCTAAAATCTGCTCTCTTGAACTATCCTTCTGGAACCCAGTCTCTAATGTCTGCTCTTTGCAACAGTCCTTCTGCACCACAGTCTTCAACCTCTGCTCTCTGTAAGATATTTCTGCAGTCCAGTTTCCAAACTCTGCTCTCTGTAACATTCCTTCTTCACCCCAGTCTCCAACCTCTGTCCTCTGCAACAGTTTTTCTACTCCCCAGAATCCGAGATCTGCTCTCTGTAACAGTCCTTCTGTTCCACAGTCTTTAACCTCTTCTCTTTGTAACCATCCTTCTACACACCAGTCTCCATCTCTGCTTTCTGTATTAGTGTGTCTCCAACCTGTGTTCTTTGTATCTATCCTTCTGCACCTTAGTCTCTAACCTGTGCTCTATGTAAGAGTCCTTCTGCACCCCAGTCTCCAACCTCTGCTCTCCGTAACAGACATATACCGCAGTCTCCAACCTCTGCTCTCTGTAATGGTCCTTCTGCAGCCCAATTTCGAAACTCTTCTTTCTGTAACAGTCCTTCTGCACCTGAGTCTCAAAACTCTCCTCTCTGTAACAGTCCTTCTACACCTCAATCCCCAACCTCTGCTCTCTGTAACAGTCCACCTGCACCTTATTCTCAAACCTCTGCTCTCTGTAAGATCCTTCAGTAACCCAGTCTCCACACACTGCTCTGTATAACAGTCCTTCTGCACCAAAGTCTCCAATCTCTCCTCTCTGCAATGATACTTCTGCACCCCAGTCTACAAACTCTGCTCTCTGCAATGATCCTACTGCACCCCAGTCTCCAAACTCTGATCTGTACAATAGTCCTTCTGCACCTCAGTCTCCAAATTCTGCTCTCTGTAAGATCCTTCTGCACCGCTGTCTCCAACCACATCTCTCTGTAACATTCCTTCTTCACCCCAGTATTCAACCTCTGCTTTCTGTATCAGTCCTTCTGAACCCCAGTCTCCAAACTCTTCTCTCTGTGTCTATCCATCTTCACCTCAGTCTTCAACCTGTGCTTTCTGTAATAGTCCTTCTTCACCCAAGTCTCCCACCTCTGCTCTCTGTAACATTCCTTCTATACCTTAGTCTCCAAACTCTGCTCTCTGAAACGGTCCTTCTGCACCCCAATTTCCAAACTATGCTTTCCTTAACAATCCTTCTGCACCTCAGTCTCCAAACTCTGTTCTCCGTAATAGTTCTACTACACCTCAATCTCCAACCTCTGCTCTCTGTAATAGTACTTCTGCACCTCAGTCTGAAAACTTTCCTCTCCACAATCCTTCTGCACCCCAGTCTCCAACCACTGCTCTCTGTAACAGTCCACCTTCACCTTAGTCTCCAACCTCTGCTCTCTGTAAGATCCTTCAGCAACACTTTCTTCAAAATCTGCTCTCTGTACCAGTTCTTCTGCTCCCCAGTCTCCAACCTCTCCTCTCTGTAACAAGCCTTCTGCACGCCCGTCTCCAAATCTGCTCTCTTTAGCAGGCCTTCTGCACGCAAGTCTCCAAACTTTGCTCTCTGCAACGATCCCTCTGCACCCCAGTCTTTAACCTCTGCTCTCTGCAATGATTCTACTGCACCCCAGTCTCCAACCTCTTATCTCTACAACAGTCTTTCTGCACCACAGTCTCCAAATTCTGCTCTCTGTAAGATCATTCTGCACCGCTGTCTCCAACTTCTGCTCTCTGTAACAGTCTGTCTTTACACCAGTCTCCAACCTCTGCTCTCCACAACAGTTCTGCACCCCAGTCTCCAAACTCTGCTCTCTCCAACAGTCCTTCGGCACCCTAGTTACCACCATCAGCTCTCTTTTACAGTCCTTCTACACTCCAGTCTCCAAACTCTGCTCTCTGTAACAGTCCTCCTGTAGTGAAGAATCCAACCTCTGCTCTCTGTAAGGGTCTTTCTGCACCCCAGACTTTAATCTCTGCTTTCTGTTTCAGTCTTTATTCAACCCAGTCTCCCACCTCTGCTCTCTATAACAGTCCTTCTGAACCCCAGTCTCCAAAGTCCGCTATCTGCAACAGTCCTTCTGCACCCCAGTCTCCAACCTCTGCTCTCTGTAACAATTGTTCTGCACCTCAGTCTCCAAACTCTGTACTCTGCAACGTTACTTTTGTACCTCAGTCTCCAAAATCTACTCTCTGTATCAGTCTTTCTGCATCTGATTCTTCAACCTCTGCTCTCTGTAAAATCTTTCTCCCACCCAGTCTCCAAACTCTGCTCTCTGTAACAGTCCTTCTGCACACCAGTCTCCAACCTCTGCTCTCTACACCAATCCTTTTTCACTCCAGTCTCCAACCTCTTCTCTCAGCAACAGTCCTTCTGCAAACCAGTCTCCAACATCTGCTCTCTGCAACAGTCCTTTAGCTACTTAGTCTAAAAACTCTGCTCTCTGCAAGGATCCTTCTGCACCTCAGTCTCCTACCTCTGCTCTCTGTAAGACCCTTCTGAAACCCAGTCTCCAAACTCTGCTCTCTGTAACAGTCCTTCTGTAGAATAGTTTTCAAACTCTGCTCTCTGTAACAGGAATTTTACAACCCAGTCTCGAACCTCTGCTCTCTGTAACAGGCCTTCAGAACACCAGTCTCCAACCTCTTTCCCTGCAATGATTTTTCTCCACCCCAGTCTCCAACCTCTGTTCTTGGAAACAGTCCTGCACCCTAGTCACCAACCTCTGCTCTGTGTAAGATCCATATGCACTCCAATCTCCAACCTCTTCTCTCTGCAACAATTCTTTTCCATGCCAGTCTCAAACATAAGCTCTCTGCAACAGTCCTTTTTCACCCCTGTCTCTAAGCTCTGCACTCTGTAAGATCCATCTGAACCCCAGTCTCCAACCTCTGCTCTCTGTAACAGTCCTTCTCCACACAAGTCTCCAAACTCTGCTCTGTGTAAGAGTCCATATGCATCTCAGTCTCTAAAATCTGCTCTCTGCAACAATCATTCTGGACCCCAGTCTCCAACTTCTGTTCTGTGCAACAGTCCTTCTGTACCACAGTCTCCAACCTCTGCTCTCTGTAAGACCCTTATGCACTCCAGTTTCTAAACTCTGCTCTCTGTAAGATTCCTTCTCCACCCCAGTCTCCAACTCCTGTCCTCTGCAACAGTCCTTCTGCGACCTTCTCTGTGTAACAGTCCTTCTGTATGACAGTCTCCAAACTCTGCTCTCTGTAACCGTCCTTCTACATCCCAATTTCCAACCTCTGCTTTCTGTAACAGTACTTCTGCACCTCAATCTCCAAATTCTGCTCTCTGTAAGATCCTTCTGCACCACTGTCTTTAACCTCTGCTCTCCGTAACAATCTTTTTGCACCCCAGTCTCCAACCTCTACTCTCCGCAACAGTTCTTCTGCACCCCAGTCTCCAAACTCAGCTCTGTGCAACAGTCCTTCTGTACACCAGTCTCCAACCTCTTCTATTGGTAACAGTTTTATACTGCAGTCTTCAAACTCTGTTCTCTTTAATGATCCTTCTGCATCCCAATTTCCAAACTCTTTTTCCTGTAACAGTCCGTCTGCACCTGAATCTCCAAACTCTTTCTCTGTAACAGTCCTTCTACACCCCAGTCTCCAAATTCTGCTCTCTACAACAGACCTTCTGCACCCCAGTCTCCAACATATGCTCTCTGCAAAAGTCCTTCTGTACCTCAGTTTGAAAACTCTGCTGTCTGGAATGAACCTTCTGCACCCCAGTCTCCTATCTCTGCTCTCTTTAAGAGTCCATCTACACCTCAGTCTCCAACCTCTGCTCTCTTTAACAGTCCTTCTGCACCTCAGTCTTCAAATTCTGCTCTCTGTAAGATCCTTCTGCACCACTGTCTTTAACCTCTGCTCTCTGTAACAGTCTTTTTGCACCCCAGTTTCCAACCTCTATTTTCCGCAACAGTTCTTCTGCACACCAGTCTCAAAACTCTGCTCTCTGCAACAGTCCTTCGGAACCCTAGTTACCAACATCAGCTCTCTTTTACAGTCCTTCTGCACCACAGTCTCCAACCTCTGCTCTCTGTAACAGTCCTCCTGTGCTGCAGAATCCAACCTCTGCTCTCTGTAACGGTCTTTCTGAAACCCAGACTCCAATCTCTGCTTTCTGTATCAGTCCTTCTTCACCCCAGTCTCCAACCTTGGCTCGCTATAACAGTCCTTCAGAACCCTGGTCTCAAAAATCCGCTATCTGCAAAACTCCTTCTGCACCCCAGTCTCCAACCTCTTCTCTCTGTAACAATCCTTCTGCACCTCAGTCTCCAAACTCTGTACTCTTCAACATTACTTCTGAACCTCAGTCTCCAACATCTACTCTCTGTATCAGTCTTTCTGCACCTGATTCTTCAACTTCTGCTCTCTGTAAAATCCTTCTCCAACCCAGTCTCCAAACTCTCCTCTCTGTAACAGTACTTCTGCACACCAGTCTCCCACCTCTGCTCTCTGTAACCATCATTCTGCACCCCAGTCTCCAAACTCTGCTCTCTCCATGGATCCTTCTATACCTCACTCTCCAACCTCTGCTCTCTTCAAGGATTCTTCTGCACCACAATCTCCAACCTCTGCTCTCTGCAACAGTCCTTCTGTACACCAGTCTCAAACATCTGTTCTCTTCAACAGTCCTTCAGCAACTCAGTCTAAAAACTCTGCTCTCTGCAAAGATCCTTCTGCACCTCAGTCTCCTACCTCTGCTCTCTGTAAAACCCTTCTCCAACCCAGTCTTCAAACTCTGCTCTCTGTAACAGTCCTTCTGCAGAATAGTTTCCAAATTCTTTTCTCTGTAACAGGAATTTTGCAACCCAGTCTCGAACCTCTGCTCTGTGTAACAGGCCTTCAGAA
This sequence comes from Ictidomys tridecemlineatus, assembly GCF_052094955.1. Taxonomy (NCBI): domain Eukaryota; kingdom Metazoa; phylum Chordata; class Mammalia; order Rodentia; family Sciuridae; genus Ictidomys; species Ictidomys tridecemlineatus. Next base: position 48,289 of record NW_027522845.1, on the reverse strand, counting down.
CCTCAGTCTCCAACCTCTTCTCTCTGCAATGATTTTTCTCCACCCCAGTCTCGAACCTCTGCTCTCAGCAACAGTACTTCTGCACCCTACTCACCAACCTCTGCTCTCTGTAAGATCCTTATGCACTCCAGTCTCCAACTATTCTCTCTGCAACAATTCTTCTAAATCCCAGTCTCCAAAATCTGCTCTCTGCAACTGTCCTTTTGCACCCCAGTCTCCAAACTCTGTTCTCTGTAAGATTCATCTGAACCCCAGTCTCCAAACTCTGCTCTCTGTAACAGTCCTTCTGCACACAAGTCTCCAAACTCTGCACTATGTAACTGTCTTTCTGGACCCCAGTCTCCTAATTCTGCCCTCTGCAACAGTCCTTCTGCACTGCAGTCTCCAGACTCTGCTCTCTGTAAGATCCTTCTGCACTCCACTTTCCAAACTCTGCTGTCTGTAACATTCCTTCTCGACCCCAGTCGCCAACTTCTGTCCTCTGCAAAAGTCCTGATGCTCCCCAGTCTCCGAGATCTGCTCTCTGTAACAGTCCTTCTGTACAGCAGTCTCCAAACTCTGCTCTCTGTAACGGTCCTTCTACATCCCAATTTCAAAACTCTTCTTTCTGTAACAGTACTTCTGCACCTCAGTCTCAGAACGCTGCTCTCTGTAACACTCCTTCTACACCTCAGTCTCCAACTTGTGCTCTCTGTAACATTCATTCTGCACCCCAGTCTCCAACCTCTGCTCTCTGCATTGGTACCTCTTAACCCCAGTCTCCAACCTTGTTCACTACAACAGTACTTCTGTACTTCAGTCTCCAACCTCTGTTCTCTGTAAGGGTCCTTTTGCAACCCAGTCTGCCACCTCTAATTTCTGTATCAGTCCTTCTGGACCACAGTTTCAAAACTCTGCTCACTGTAATCGTCATTCTGCACCTCACTCTGCAACCTCTGCTCTCTGAAACAGTCTTGATGCAACCAGTCTTTAAACTCTGCTCTCTGCAAGAGTCCTTCTGTACCCCAGTCTCCATCCTCTGCTCTCTTCAACAGTCTTTCTCCACCCCAGTCTCCAACCTCTGCTCTCTTTAACAGTCCTTCTGTACTACAATCTCCAACCTCTGCTCTCGGTAAGGGTTTTTCTGCACCCCAGTATCCAAACTCTGCTTTCTGTATTAGTCCTTCTGCACCCCAGTCTCTAACCTGTGCTCTCTGTAACAGTTTTTCTGCACCTCATAATCCATCCTCTTCTCTCTGCTACAGTCCTTAAGCGCCCCAATCTTTAACTTCTTCTCTCTGCCACAGTTCTTCTGCAGCTCAGTGTCAAAACTCTGCTCTCTGTAAGATCCTTCTGAAACCCAGTCTCCAACCTCTACTTTCTGCAATGGTCCTTCTTTAAACCAGTCTCCAACCTCTGTTCTCTACAACAGTCATACTGCACCCCAGTCTGCAACGTCTGCTCTCTGTAAGAGTCTTTCAGTCTCCAACCTCTGTTCTCTGTAAGGGTCCTTCTGAACCCAAATCTTAAACCTCTGCTTTTGGTATCAGTCCTTCTGCACTGCAGTCTCAAAACACTGCTCTCTCCAACGATCCTTCTGCACCTCAGTCTCAAACCTCTGCTCTCTCTAACAGTTCTTCTGTACCTCATTCTCTAAACTCTGCTCTCTGTAAGATTCTTTTGCAACCCAATCTCCGAACTCTGATTTCTGTAACTGTCCTTCTGCACCCCAGTGTCCAGGAACTGCTCTCTGAACAGGCCTTCTTCACCCCAGTCTCCAAACTCTGCTGTATGTAACAGGCCTTTTGCGCCCAGTCTCCAAACTCTACTCTCTTTAATGATCCTTCTCTACCCCAGTTTCCAAACTCTGCTCTCAGCAACAGTCCTTTTGGACCCCAGTCTCAAACCTATGCTCTCTGTAAGATTCTTCTGCACACCTGTCTCCAACCTCTGCTCTCTGTAACACTCCTCTGCACACCAGTCTCCAACTTCTGCTCACTGTAAAGGTCCTTCTGCACCTAAGTCTTCAACTTCTGCTCTCTGCAACACTCCTTCTGCACCCCAGTCTCCTAACTTTGCTCTCTGTAACAGTTTTACTGCACCTCAGTCTTTAACCTGTGCTCTCTGTAAAAGTCCTTCTGCACCACAGTCTCCAAACTCTGCTATCTCTAACAATCCTTCTGAACCCCAGTCTTCAAACTCTGCTCTCTGCAATGAACCTTCTGCACCCCAGTCTCCAAAGTCTGCTCTCTGTTACAGTCCTTCTGCACCCCAGTCTTCAAACTCTGCTTTCTGTAACCGTCTTCTGCATCTAAGTCTCCATCCTCTGCTCTATGCAAAAGTTCTTCTTCACCCAAGTCTCCAACGTCTGCTCTCTGAAATTCATTCTAAACCCTAGTCTCACACCTCTGCTCTCTATAACAGTCCTTCTACACCCCACTCTCCAGACTCTGCTCGCCCCAAAGATACTTCTGCACCCCAGTCTCCATCCTCTGCTCTCTGCAACTTTCCTTTTGCACCCCAGGCTTCAGCATCTGCTATGTGCAACAGTCCTTCTCCACCCCCGTCTCCAAACTCTACTCTCTGTCACAGTCCTTCTGGACCCAAATCTCCAACCTCTACTCTCTGCAACAGTCTTTTTACACCCCAGTCTCCACACTCCGCTCTCAGCAAAAGTTTTTCTGCACCCCAGTCTCCAACCTCTTCTCTCTGTAACTATCCTTCTTCTCCTCAGTCTCCAACCTGTGCTCTTTGCAAGGGTCTTTCTCACCTCAATCTCCAACTTCTAATATCTGTAACAGTGCTTATGCACCTCAGTCTCCAAACTCTGCTCTTTGTAAGATCTTTCTGAATCCCAGTCTCCAACATCTGCTCGCTGCAACAGTCCTTGTGCAATCCAGTCTCCAATGTCTGCTCTCTGCAACAGTTCTTCTGTACCTCAGCCTGAAAAATCTGTACTCTGCAACAATTCTTATGTACCCAAGTCTCCATACTCTGCTCTCTATAACAGTCTTTCTGTACCTCTGTCTTCTAACTCTGCTCTCTGTAAGACCATTCTGAAACCCAGTCTGCAAACTCTGCTCTCTGTAATAGTCCTTCTGCATCCCAGTATCCAACCTCTGCTCTCTGAAACAAGACTTCTGCACCCCAGTCTGCAAGCTCTACTCTCTGCAATGATCCTTCTGCACCCCAGTCTTCTACCTCTGCTCTCTGTAAGATCATTCTGCACACCAGTCTCCAACCCCTGCTCACTGTAACAGTCCTTCTGGAACCTATCTCCAAATTCTGCTTTCTGCAATGGTCCTTCTGCAACCCAGTCTCCAACCTCTTCTCTCTGTAACGGTCCTTCTGCCCCCCAGTCTCCAACATCTGCTTTCTTTGTCAGTCCTTCTGCACCCCGGATTCCAACCTCTGCTCTCTGTAACAGTCCTTCTACACCTCAGTCTCAAACCGCTGCTTCCAGCAACAGTCCTCCTGAACCCCAGACTCCTATCTCTGCTTTCTGCAACATTCCTTCTGCACCCCAGTATCAAAACTATGCTCTCTGTAATAGTCCGTCTGCTCCCCAGTCTCCAAACTCTGCTCTCTGTAATGATCCTTCTGCACCCGAGTCTCAAACATCCGCTCTTTGTAACAGTCCTTCTGCACTGCAGTCTCAAAACTCTTTTCTCTGTAAGATCGTACTGAAACCCAGTCAACAACGTCTGCTATCTCTAACTGTCCTTCTGCACCCCAGTCTTTAACCTCTGCTCCATTTAACAGTCCTTCTTCACCTCAGACACCAAATTCTGCTTTCTGCAACAGTCCTTCTGCACCCAAGTCTCCAACCTCTTCTCTCCGCAAAATTCCTTCTGAACCCCAGTCTACAAACTGTGCTCTTTAAAAGTCTTTCTGCACCCCTGTCTTCAAATTCTGCTCTCTGTAACGATCCTTCTGAACACAAGTCTCTAGCCTCTGCACTCTTCTTTTTTTTTAATTTATTTATTTTTTTATTGTTGGTCGTTCAAAACCTTACACAGTTCTTAATACATCATATTTCACAGTTTGATTCAAGCGGGTTATGAACTCCCAACTTTACCCCGTATACAGATTGCTGTATCACATCAGTTACCCTTCCATTGATTGACATATTGTCTTTCTAGTGTCTGATGTATTCTGCTGTCAGTCCTATTCTCTACTATCCCCCCTCCCCTCCCCTCCCCTCACCTTTTCTCTCTCTACCCCTTCTACTGTAAATCATTTCTTCCATTTGTATTATCTTGTCATACCCCTCCATTACATAGTTCTTGATATATCATATTTCACATTTTGATTCAAGTGGGTTATGCACTCCCATATTGCCCCTTATACAGCTTGCAGAATCACATCAGTTTCACTTCCATTGCTTTACATATTGCCATCCTAGTGTCTGTTGTATTCTGCTGCCTTTCCTATCCTCTACTATCCCCCCTCCCCTCACCTCCCCTCTTCTCTCTCTACCCCCCCTACTGTAATTCATTCCTCCCCCTTGTATTATTTTTCCCTTTCCCCTCACTTCCTCTTGTATGTAATTTTGTATAAACCTGAGGGTCTCGTTCCATTTCCATGCTATTTCCCTTCTCTCTCCCTTTCCCTCCCACCTCTCAACCCTGTTTAATGATGGTCTTCTTCTTGTGCTTTTCTTCCCTAGTCTGTTCTTAATTACTCTCATTATATCAAAGAAGACATTTGGCATTTGTTTTTTAGGGCTTGGCTAGCTTCGCTTAGCATAATCTGCTCTAATGCCATCCATTTCCCTCCAAATTCTATGATTTTGTCATTTCTTAATGCAGAGTAATACTCCATTGCATATAAATGCCACTTTTTTTTATCCATTCGTCTATTGAAGGGCATCTAGGTTGGTTCCACAGTCTTCCTATTGTGAATTGTGCTGCTATGAACATCAATGTAGCAGTGTCCCTGTAGCATGCTCTTTTTAGGTCTTTAGGGAATAGACCCAGAAGGGGGATAGCTGGGTCAAATGGTGGTTCCATTCCCAGCTTTCCAAGAAATCTCCATACTGCTTTCCAAATTGGCTGCACCAATTTGCAGTCCCACCAACAATGTACAAGTGTACCCTTTTCCCCACATCCTCGCCAGCACTTATTGTTGTTTGACTTCGTAATGGCTGCCAATCTTACTGGAGTGAGATGGTATCTTAGGGTGGTTTTGATTTGCATTTCTCTGACTGCTAGAGATGGTGAGCATTTTTTCATGTACTTGTTGATTGATTGTATGTCCTCCTCTGAGAAGTGTCTGTTCAAGTCCTTGGCCCATTTGTTGATGGGATTATTTGTTATCTTATTGTCTAATTTTCTGAGTTCTTTATATACTCTGGATATTAGGGCTCTATCTGAAGTGTGAGGAGTAAAGATTTCTTCCCATGATGTAGGCTCCCTATTTACCTCTCTTATTGTTTCTTTTGTTGAGAAAAAACTTTTTAGTTTGAGTAAGTCCTATTTATTGATTCTAGATGTTAACTCTTGTGCTATGGGTGTCCTATTGAGGAATTTGGAGCCCGACCCCACAGAATGTAGGTCGTAGCCAACTTTCTCTTCTATCAGATGCCGTGTCTCTGATTTGATATCAAGCTCCTTGATCCACTTTGAGTTAACTTTTGTGCATGGTGAGAGAAAGGGATTCAATTTCATTTTGTTGCATATGGATTTCCAATTTTCCCAGCACATTTGTTGAAGATGCTATCCTTCCTCCATTGCTTGCTTTTAGCCCCTTTATCAAATATAAGAAAGTTGTAGTTTTGTGGGTTGGTTTCTGTGTCCTCTATTCTGTACCATTGGTCCACCCGCCTGTTTTGGTACCAGTACCATGCTTTTTTTGTTAATATTGCTCTGTAGTATAGTTTGAAATCTGGAATCGCTATACCACCTGATTCACACTTCCTGCTTAGTATTGTTTTTGCTATTCTGGGTCTTTTATTCTTCCATATGAATTTCATGATTGCTTTCTCCATTTCTACAAGAAATGCCGTTGGGATTTTGATTGGCATTGCATTAAACGTATAGAGAACTTTTGGTAATATCGCCATTTTGATGATGTTAGTTCTGCCTATCCATGAACAGGGTATATTTTTCCATCTTCTAAGGTCTTCTTCAATTTCTCTCTTTAGGGTTCTGTAGTTTTCATTGTATAAGTCTTTCACCTCTTTTGTTAGGTTGATTCCCAAGTATTTTATTCTTTTTGAGGATATTGTGAACGGGGTGGTTGTCCTCGTGTCCATTTCAGAGGATTTGTCGCTGATATACAGAAATGCCTTTGATTTATGCGTGTTGATCTTATAACCTGCCACTTTGCTGAATTCATTTATTAGCTCTAACAGTTTCTTTGTAGACCATATTGGGTCTGCTAGGTATAGAATCATGTCATCTGCAAATAGTGATAATTTAAGTTCTTCTTTTCCTATTTTTATGCCTTTAATTTCTTTCATCTGTCTAATTGCTCTGGCCAGTGTTTCGAGAACTATGTTGAACAGGAGTGGTGAGAGAGGGCATCCCTGTCTTGTTCCAGATTTTAGAGGGAATGCCTTCAATTTTTCTCCATTCAGAATGATGCTAGCCTGAGGCTTAGCATAAATTGCTTTTACAATGTTCAGGTATGTTCCTGTTATCCCTAGTTTTTCGAGAGTTTTGAACATAAACGGATGCTGTACTTTGTCGAATGCTTTTTCTGCATCTATCAAGATGATCATATGGTTCTTATTTTTAAGTCTATTGATGTGGTGAATAACATTTATTGATTTCCGTATATTGAACCAGCCTTGCATACCAGGGATGAATCCTACTTGATCATGGTGCACAATTTTTTTGATATGTTTTTATATCCGATTTGCCAGAATTTTATTGAGGATTTTTGCGTCTAGGTTCATTAGAGATATTGGTCTGTAGTTTTCTTTCTTTGAAGTGTCTTTGTCTGGTTTCGGAATCAGGGTGATGTTGGCCTCGTAGAATGAATTTGGAAGTTCTCCCTCTTTTTCTATTTCCTGAAATAGCTTGAAAAGTATTGGTATTAGTTCCTCTTTAAAGGTTTTGTAAAACTCTGCTGTAAACCCATCCGGTCCTGGGCTTTTCTTAGATGGTAATCTTTTGATGGTTTCTTCTATTTCCTCAATTGATATTGGTCTGTTTAGGTTGTCTATATAATCCTGACTCAATCTGGGCAGATTATATGACTTAAGAAATTTATCGATGCCTTCACTATCTTCTATTTTATTGGAGTATAAGGATTCAAAATAGTTTCTGATTATCTTCTGTATTTCTGAAGTGTCTGTCGTGATCTTTCCTTTTTCATCCCTTATGCTAGTAATTTGAGTTCTCTCTCTTCTTCTCTTCGCTAGCATTGCTAAGGGTCTGTCAATTTTATTTATCTTTTCAAAGAACCAACTTTTCGTTTTGTCAATTTTTTCAATTGTTTCTTTTGTTTCGATTTCATTAATTTCAGCTCTGATTTTAATTATTTCTTGCCTTCTACTTCTTTTGCTGTTGTTTTGCTCTTCTTTTTCTAGAATTTTGAGATGAAGTATGAGATCATTTATTTGTTGGTTTTTTCTTTTTTTAAGGAATGAACTCCAAGCAATGAATTTTCCTCTTAGAACTGCTTTCAATGTGTCCCATAGATTCCGATATGTTGTGTCTGTGTTTTCATTAAACTCTAAGAATTTTTTAATTTCCTCCTTGATGTCTTCTATAACCCATTGATCATTCAGTAACCTATTGTTCATTATCCAAGTGATGCATGATTTTTCCTTGCTTCTTTTATCATTGATTTTTAGTTTCATTCCATTGTGATCAGATAAGATGCATGGTATTATCTCCGCTCCTTTATATTGTCTAAGAGTTGCCCTGTGACATAATATATGATCTATTTTTGAGATGGATCCATGTGCTTCTGAGAAAAAAGTGTAGCTGCTTGATGTTGGGTGGTATATTCTATATATGTCAATTAAGTCTTGGTTGTTAATTGTGTTTTTGAGTTCTATAGTTTCCTTATTCAACTTTTGTTTGGAAGATCTGTCCAGTGGTGAGAGAGGTGTGTTGAAGTCTCCTATGATTATTGTATGGTGGTCTATTAGACTCTTGAACTTGGGAAGAGTTTGCTTGATGAACGCAGCAGCACCGTTGTTTGGGGCATATATATTTATGATTGTTATGTCTTGTTGGTGTATGGTTCCCTTGAGCAGTATGTAGTGTCCTTCTTTATCCCTTTTGATTAACTTTGGTTTGAAATCTATTTTATTTGATATGAGTATGGACACTCCTGCTTGTTTCCGCAGTCCATATGAGTGATATGATTTTTCCCAACCTTTCACCTTCAGTCTATGTATATCCTTCCCTATCAAATGTGTCTCCTGTAGGCAGCATATTGTTGGATCTTGTTTTGTGATCCATTCTACTAGCCTGTGTCTCTTAATTGGTGAGTTTAAGCCATTAACATTTAGGGTTATTATTGAGATATGGTTTGTTCTTCCAGCCATATTTGTTTATTAATGCTATTAAACCTGATTTGTTTTTCTCTTTGATTTTTTCCCCCCTTTACTGTCCTACCTCCCACTGTTGGTTTTCATTGTTGTTTTCCATTTCCTCTTCCTGTAGTGTTTTGCCAAGGATTTTTTTTTTTTAAAGAGAGAGTGAGAGAGAGAGGGGGACAGAGAGAGAATTTTAACATTTATTTATTTTTTCTTAGTTCTTGGCAGACACAACATCTTTGTTGGTATGTGGTGCTGCTGAGGATCGAACCCGGGCCGCACGCATGCTAGGCGAGCGCGCTACCGCTTGAGCCACATCCCCAGCCCCCTGCCAAGGATTTTTTGAAGAGATGGTTTTCTAGCTGCAAATTCTTTTAACTTTTGTTTATCATGGAATGTTTTAATTTCATCTTCCATCCTGAAGCTTAATTTTGCCGGATACACGATTCTTGTTTGGAACCCATTTTCTTTTAGCGTTTGAAATATGTTATTTCAGGATCTTCTAGCTTTTAGCGTCTGTGTTGAGAGATCAGCTGTTATCCTGATTGGTTTACCCCTAAATGTAATCTGCTTCCTTTCTCTTGTAGCTTTTAAAATTCTCTCCTTATTCTGTATGTTGGACATCTTCATTATAATGTGTCTAGGTGTGGATCTCTTATGATTTTGCACATTCGGCGTCCTGTAGGCTTCTAGGATTTGGGGTTCTGTCTCATTCTTCAAGTCTGGGAAGTTTTCTCGTATTATTTCACTGAATAAATTGTCTATTCCTTTGGTTTGGAGCTCTGTGCCTTCCTGTATCCCAATGACTCTTAAGTTTGGTCTTTTGATATTATCCCATATTTCTTGGATGTTCTGCTCATGGTTTCTTAGCAGACTTGCTGAGCTGTCTATGTTCTTTTCAAGTTGAAATACTCTGTCTTCATTGTCTGATGTTCTATCTTCTAAGTGATCCACTCTGCTGGTAGTTTTCTCAATTGAGTTTTTAAGTTGGGTTATTGCTTCCTGCATTTCTAGGATTTCTATTTGTTTGTTTTTTATTTCCTCTATCTCCCTGTGAAATTGATCTTTTACTTCCTGGATTTGTTTATGAAGTTCCTTGTCAATGTGATCTTTCATTGTCTGATTTTGCTGTCTCATGTCTTCCTTGAGACTCCAGATCATCTGAAGCATGTATATCCTGACCTCTATGTCTGACATTCCATCTGTTGCAGCTATTACCTCTTCTAGAGTTGAGTTGACCTGCATTGCCTGTGGTCCTTTCTTTCCTTGTCTTTTCATACTGCTGGCGTTTCTGCTTGGTGAAACTGTTGTGTTTTTGAAATTTTCCTTCTATTTATTTATATTGCTCTTGTATAGTTGAAAAGTCTCCCTTGCAGGACAGATGGTGGCTGTGATCCTCCACCAATTGGTGCGATCTGTCTACCACGCTGGCGGGCCCTAGTTCTGCTCTGCTGGCCGGTCGAAGGTCTGCCTACCCAGTAGGCGCGAGGGGCACCTCTGTCTCTCCGTAGGTTGCTGGGCCTAACCTCCCGATGGGTCCCCGGTATGCCTACCTTGCAGGCACTGGGGGTGGGGCCGGCTCCAACCCGCAACAAGCCGCTGGGCCTGATCTGCCGGTGGTCACTTGCAGGCGGGACTGTGACCACCAGCAGATCAGGCCTAGCGGCCTGCCTCTGCACTCTTCAACGATCCTTCTGCACATAAGTCTCCAACCTCTGCTCTCTGCAATGATCCTTCTGCAACCCAGTCTTAAACCACTTCTCTCTGCAACAGTCCTTGTGAACCCCAGTCTCCAACATCTGCTTTGTGCAATAGTTTTTCTGTACCTCAGTCTGAAAACTCCCCTCTCTGTAATCCTCCATCTGCAACCCAGTCTCCAACCTATGCTCTCTGTAACAGTCCTTCTGTACCTCAATCTCCAATCTCTTCTCTATGCAACAGTCCTTCTGCGCACAAGTCTCTAACATCTTCTCTCTTAAATAGTCCTTCTACACCCTAGTCTCCAACCTCTGCTATATGCAACAGTCCTTCTACACCCCAGTCTCTATACTCTGATCGCCCCAATGATCCTTCTGCACCCCAGTCTCCAAACTCTGTTCTCTACATCAGTTCTTCTACACCCCAGTCTCCAACCTCTGCTCTCTGTAACAGTCCTTCTGTACCACAGTCTCCAACCTCTGTTCTCTGTAAGGGTCCTTATGAACCCCAGTATCCAACTTCTGCTTTCTGTATCAGTCCTTTTGAACCACAGTCACCAAACTCTGCCCTCTGTAACCGTCATTTGCAACTCAGTCTGCAACCTCTGCTCTCTGCAACAGTCCTTCTGCACCCCAGTCTCCATCCTCTTCTCTCTGCAACAGTCCATTTTTACCCCAGTTTCCAATATCTGCTCTCTGCAACAGTCATTATCCACCCCAGTCTCCAAACTTTGCTCTCTGTAACAGTCTTTCTGTATTGCATTCTACAACCTCTGCTCTCTGTAATGGACTTTTGAACCTGAGTCTCCAAACTCTGCTTGCTGTGTCAGTCCGTCTGCACCCCAGTCTCCAACCTCTGCTCTGTTTATCTGTCCTTCTGCACTTCAGTCTCCAACCTCTTCTTTCTGCTACAGTCCTTCTGGAAACCAATCTCCAACCTCTACTCTCTGCAACAGTTTTTCTACATCCCAGTCTAAATCCTCTGCTCTCTGCAACAGTTCTTCTGCACCCCAGTCTCCAACATCTGCTCTCTGTAAAAATCCTTCTGCACCTCAGTGTCCAACCTCTGCTCTCTGCAACGATCCTTCTGCACCCTAGTCTGAAACCTCTGCTAGCTGCAATAGTCCTTGTGAACCCCAGTCTCCAACAACTGCTTGCTGCAACAGTTCTTCTGTACCTCAGTATGAAAACGCTGCTCTCTGCAATAATTCATCTGAACCCGAGTCTCAAAACTCTGTTCTCTGTAACAGTCCTTCTGTAACTCAGTCTTCAAACTCTGCTTTCTGCAACAGTTTTTGTGCACTCAAGTCTCCAACCTCTGCTCCAGTATCCAACCTGTGATTTCTGTATCAGTCGTTTGAACCACAGTCTCCAAACTCTGCCCTCTGTAACCGTCTTTCTGCAACTCAGTCTGCATCCTCTGCTCTCTGCAACAGTCCTTCTGCACCCCAGTCTCCATTCTCTGTTCTCTGCCACAGTCCTTTTGCACGCCAGTCTCCAAAATCTGTTCTCTGCAACAGTCATTCTGCACCCCAATCTCCAAACTTTGCTCTCTTTAACAGTCCTACTGTACTGCATTCTCCAAACTCTGCTTTCTGTAAGGGTACTCCGGAACCCCAATTTCCAACCTCTGCTTTCTGTGTCAGTCCTTCTGCAACCCAGTCTCCAACCTCTGCTCTGGGTAACTGTCCTTCTGCACATTAGTCTCCAACCTCTGCTCTCTGCTACAGTCCTTCTGAACCCCAATATCCAACCTCTACTCTCTGAAACAGTCCTTGTACATTCCAGTCTAAAACGTCTGCTCTCTGCATCAGTCCTTCTGCACCCCTGTCTCCAACCTCTTCTCTCTGTAACAATCATTCTGCACCTCAGTCTCCAACCTCTGCTCTCTGCAACCGTCCTTCTGCACCTCAGTCTCCAACTTCTACTCTCTGTAACAGTGCATCTGCAACTCAGTCTCCATTCTCTGCTCTCTGTATGATCCTTCTGCAACGCAGTCTTCAAACTCTGCTCTCTGTAACAATCCTTCATCACCCCAGTCTACAAATTGTGCTCTCTCTAACAGGCCTTATGCACTCCAGTCTCCAACCTCTGCTTTCTGTATCAGTCCATCAGCACCCCAGTCTCTAACGTCTGCTCACTGCAACGATCCTTCTGCACCTCAGTCTCCAACCTCTGCTCGCTGAAACAGTCCTTGTGCAACCCAGTCTACAACATCTGCTCTCTGCAACATTTCTTCTGTACCTCAGTCTGAAAACTCTGCTGTCTGCAATAATCTTTCTGAAACCCAGTCTCCAACTTGTGCACTCTGTAAAAGTCCTTCTGCACCTCAGTCTCCAACTTCTGCTTTCAGCAGCACTACTTCTGCATCCCAGTCTCCAACCTCTGCTCTCTGCAACATTCCTTCTGCTTCCCAGTATCAAACCTGTGCTCTCTGTAAAAGTCCGTCTGCATCCTAGTCTCCGACCTCTGCTTTTTGTAACAATCCTTCTGCACCTTAGACTCTAAACTCCACTCTCTGCAACAATCCTTCTGCACCTCAGTCTCCAAACTCTGCTTTCTGCAACAGTCCTTCTGCACTCAAGTCTCCAACCTCTGCTCCCAACAACATTTCTTCTGCACCTCAGTCTCCAACCTGTGCTCTCTGCAACGATCCATCTGCACCCCAGTCTCAAACCTCTGCTCGCTGCAACAGTCCTTGTGAACCCCAATCTTCAACATCTGGTTCCTGCCACAGTTCTTCTGTACCTCAGTCAGAAAACTCTGCTCTCTTCAACAGTCCTTCTACACCCTAGTCTCCATACTCTGCTCTCCCAAACGTTCCTTCTGCACCCCAGTCTCCAACCTTTGTTCTCTACATAAGTTCTTCTGCACCTCAGTCTCCAACCTCGACTCTCTGTAACAGTCGTTCTGTACCGCCGTTTCCAATTTCTGTTCTCTGTAAGGGTCCATATGCACCCCAGTATCCAAACTCTGCTTTCTGAATCAGTTGTTTTTCACAACCGTCTCCAAAGTCTTCCCCAGTCTTTAACCTCTTTTCTCTTTTCTCTGCAACAGTCCTTCTGCACCTCAGTCTCCAACCTGTGCTTTCTGCAACAGTCCTTCTGCAAACAAATCTCCAACCTCTGCTCTCCGCAACATTCTTTTTGCACACAAGACTCCAACCTGTGCTCTCTGTAAAAGTCCTTCTGCACCCCAGTCTCCAAACTCTGCTCTATGTAACGATCCATCTGCACCCAGTCTCGAACCTCTGCTCTCTGCAACGATCTTTCTGCGCCTCAGTCTCCAACCTGTGCTCTCTGCAACAATCCTTCGGCACCTCAGTCTTCAACCTCTGCTCTCTGCAATGATCCTTCTGCACACCAGTCTCAAATCTCTGCTAGCTGCAACAGTCCTTGTGAACCCCACTCTCCAACATCTCCTTCCTGAAACAGTTCTTCTGTACCTCAGTCTGAAAACTCTGCTCTCTGCAATAATCCATCTGCACCCCAGTCTCCAACCTCTGCTCTCTGTAACAGTCCTTCTGTACCTCAGTCTCCAATCACTGCTCTATGCAACAGTCCTTCTGCACCCAAGTCTCCAACATCTGCTCTCTGCAAAAGTCCTTCTAAACCCTAGTCTCCATACTCTGCTTGCCTAAACAATCCTTCTGCACCCCAGGCTCCAACATCTGTTCCCTAAATCAGTCCTTCTGCAACTCAGTCTGCAATCTCTGGTCTCTGCAACAGTCCTTCTTCACCCCAGTCTCCATCTTCTGCTCTCTGCAGCAGTGCTTTTAGACCCCAGTGTCCAACATCTGCTCTCTTCAAAAGTCATTCTCCACCCCAGTTTCCAAACTTTGCTCTCTTTAACAGTTCTTCTGTACTGCATTCTCCAAACTCTTCTCTTTCTAAAAGTACTTCTGCACCTGAGTCTCGCACCTCTGCTTTCTGTATCAGTCCTTCTGCACCCCAGTCACCAAACTCTGCTCTGTGTAACTGTACTTCTGCACCTTAGTCTCCAAGTCTGCTCTCTGCTACAGTCCTTCTGGACCCCAGTCTCCGACCTCTGCTCTCTGCAACAGTCTTTCTACATCCTAGTCTAAACCCTCTGCTCTGTGCAACAGTCCTTCTGCACCCCAGTCTCCAACCTCTGCTCTCTGTAACAATCCTTCTGCAACTCAGTCTCCAACCTCTGCTCTCTTCAACGGTCGTTCTGCACCTCAGTCTCCAACGTCCACTCTCTGTATCAGTGCTTCTGCACCTCAATCTCCAACCTCTCCTCTCTGTAAGATCCTTCTGCAACCCAGTCTCAAAACTCTGCTCTCTGTAACAGTCCTTCATCACCCCAGTCTCCAAACTCTGCTCTCTGTAACAGGCCTTCTGCACCCCAGTCTCCAAACGCTGCTCTCTGTGTCAGTCCATCTGCACCCCAATCTCCAACCTCTGCTATCTGCAACGAAACTTCTGCACCCCAGTCTCATACCTGTGCTCGCTGTAACAGTCCTTGTGTAACCCATTCTACAAAATCTGCTCTCTGAAACAGTTCTTCTGTACCTCAGTCTGAAATCCCTGATCTCTGCAATAATCCTTCTGCACCCAATCTCCTACCTCTGCTCTTAGTAACAGTCTTTCTGTACTTCAGTCTCCAAACTCTGTTCTCTGTAAGACCCTTCTGAAACTCAGTCTTCAATCTCTGGTCTCTGTAACAGTCTTTCTGCACCCAGTCTCTCAACTCTGCTCTCTAACAGGCCTTCTGTACCCCAGTCTCCAAACACTGCTCTCTGTAAGAGGCCTTCAGAACCCAAGTCTCCAACCTCTACTCTCTGCAACAATCATTCTGCACCCCAATCTCAAACCTCTGCTCTCTACAACTGTCCTTTAGCACCCCAAGTCCCCAACATCTGCTCTCTGTAAGATCTTTCTGCAAACCTGTCTAAAACCTCTGCTCGCTGTAACTGTCCTTCTGTACCGGATTTTCCAACAATTTCTCTCTGAAACTGTCCTTCTGCACCCCAGTCTCCAACATCGTCTTTCTCTATCAGTCCTTCTGTACCCCAGTGTCCAACCTCTGCTCAATGTAACAGTCTTTCTGCACCTCAGTCTCCAACCTTTGCTTTCTGCAACAGTCCTTCTGCACCCAAGTCTTCAAATGCAGCTCTCTGCAACATTACTTCTGCACCCCAGTCTCCAACCTGTGCTCTCTGCAACGATCATTCTGCACCTCATTCTCCAAACTCTGCTCTCTGCAAAGATCTTTCTGCACACCAGTCTTCAACCTCTGCTCTCTGCAACAGTCCTTGTGAACCCCAGTCTAAAACATCTTCTCTCTGCAAAAGTTCTTCTGTAC
Organism: Ictidomys tridecemlineatus; assembly: GCF_052094955.1. Lineage (NCBI taxonomy): Eukaryota > Metazoa > Chordata > Mammalia > Rodentia > Sciuridae > Ictidomys > Ictidomys tridecemlineatus. The sequence goes on along the minus strand of NW_027522845.1, from coordinate 32,788 downwards.
CTCAGTCTGAAAACTCTGCTCTCTGCAAGAATTCATCTGCACCCTGTCCAAACTCTTCTCTCTGTAACAGTTCTTCTATACCTCAGTCTCCAATCTTTGTTCTATGAAACAGTCCTTCTGCACAAAAATCTCCAACATCAGCTCTCTGAAACAGTCCTTCTGCACCCCAGTCTCCAACGTCTGCTCTCTGCAACAGTCCTTCTACAACCCAGTCTCCAACCTCTGCTCTCTGCAACAGTCCTTCTACACCCCAGTCTCTATAATCTGCTGGCCCTAAGGATCCTTCTACTCCCCAGTCTTTAAACTCTGCTGTCTGTAGCAGTCCTTCTGTAGCTCAGTCTCCAACCTCATCTCTCTGTAAGACCCTATTGAAACCCAGTCTTCAAACTCTGCTTTCTGTAACAGTCCTTCTGCACCCCACTCTACAACCTCTGCTGTCTGTAACAGGCCTTGTGCACCCCAGTCTCTAAACTCTGCTTACTGCAAGGATACTTCTGGACCCCAGTCTCCAACATCTGCTCTCTAAAACAGTCCTTCTACACCCCAGTCTCGAAACTCTGCTCTCTGGAAGATCCTTCTGCACACCAGTCTCCAAACCCTGCTCGCTGTAACAGTACTTCTGCAATCCAGTATCCAAACTCTGCTCTCTGTAACAATAATTCTGTACCTCAGTCTCCAACATGTGCTCTCTGCTACAGTCTTCTGCAACCCAGTCTCCAACCTCTGCTCTCTGTAACAGTCCATCTGTACTGGATTCTCCAACCTCTGCTTTCTGTAACAGACCTTCTGCACCCCAGTCTCCAACATCTGCTTTCTCTATCAGTCTTTCTGCACCCCAGTCTCCAACCTCTGCTCTCTGTAACAGTTCATCTGTACCGGATTCTCCAACCTCTGCTTTCTGTAACGGTCCTTCAGCACCCCAGTCTCCAACATCTGCTTTCTCTATCGGTCCTTCTGCACCTCAGTCTTTCACCTCTGCTTTCTGCAACAGTCCTTCTGGACCCAAATCTCCAACCTCTACTCTCTGCAACATTCTTCTGCACCCCAGTCTCCAAACTCTGCTCTATGTAATGATCCTTCTGCACCCCAGTCTCGAACCTCTGCTCTCCGCAACGATCCTTCTGCACCTCCGTCTCCAAGCTCTGCTCTCTGCAAAGATCCTTTGGCACCCCAGTCTCCAACCTCTGCTCTCTGCAATAATCCATCTGCACTTCAGTCTCCAAACTCTACTCTCTGTAAAAGTCCTTCTGTACCTCAGTCTCCAATCTCTGCTCTATGCAACAGTCTTTCTGCACCCAAGTCTCCAACATCTGCTCTCTGAAACAGTCCTTCAACACCCCAGTCTCCAACCACTGCTCTATGCACAGTCCTTCTACACCCCAGTCTCCATACTCTGCTCGCCCAAACGATCCTTCTACACACGTCTCCAACGTCTGCTTTCTGCAACAGACTTTCTACACCCCAGTTTCCATCCTCTGCTTTATGCACAGTCTTTCTACACCCCAGTCTCCATACTCTGCTCGCCCAAACGATCCTTCTACACCCGTCTCCAACGTCTGCTTTCTGCAACAGACTTTCTACACCCCAGTTTCCATTCTCTGCTTTATGCACAGTCTTTCTACACCCCAGTCTCTATACTCTGCTCGCCCAAACGATCCTTCTGCACCCGTCTCCAACGTCTGCTCTCTGCAACAGACCTTCTACACCCCAGTCTCCATCCTCTGCTCTCTGAAACAGTCCTTCTATACCCTAGTCTCCATACTCTGCTCGACCCTACGATCCTTCTGCACCCCAGTCTCCAACCTCTGTTCTCTACATCAGTTCTTCTGAACCCCAGTCTCCAACTTCTTCTCTCGGTACCAGTCCTTCAGTACCGCAGTCTCCAACCTCTGTTCTCCGTAAGGGTCCTTATGCACCCCAGTATCCAACCTCTGCTTTCTGTATCAGTCGTTTTGCACCACAGTCTCCAAACTCTGCCGTCTGTAAAAGTCCTTCTGCAACTCAGTCTGCAACCTCTGCTCTCTGCAACATTCCTTCTGCATTTCAGTCTCCAAAATCTGCTATCTGCAACAGTAATTCTCCACCCCAGTCTTCAAACTCTTCTCTCTGTAAGAGTCCTTCTGTACTGCATTCTTGAAACTCTGCTCTCTGTAACGATACTTCTGCACCCGAATCTCCAAATTCTGCTTTCTTGTATGTCCTTCTGCACCCCAGTCTAAAACTCTGCTCTGTGTAACTGTCCTTCTGCACCTTAGTCTCCAACGTCTGCTCTCTGCTACAGTCCTTCTGGACCCCAGTCTCCATCATCTACTCTCTGCAACAGTCCTTCTGCACCCCAATCTCCAACCTCTGCTCTTTGTAAGAGTCCATCTTTATTGGAGACTAAAACCTCTGCTCTCTGATAATGGTCCTCCTGTACCCCAGTCTTCAACCTCTGCTTTTTGAATCATTTCTTCTGCACCCCTGTCTCAATCCTCTGCTCTCTATAACAGTCCTTTTGCACCTCAGTCTCCAACCTCTGCTCTCTGCAACAGTTTCCTCTTCACCAAAATCTCCAACTTCTGCTCTATGCAAAAGTCCTTCTGAACCTCTGACTACAACATCTGCTCTCTGCAATAGTCCATATGAACCCGAGTCTCTAATTTCTGCTCTCTGCAACATTCCTTTTGCACCCCAGTCTCTAACATCTGCTGTCTGCAAAAGTAATTCTCCAACCCAGTCTCCAAACTCTGCTCTCTGCAACAGTCCTTCTACACCCAAGTCTCCATCCTCTGCTTTCTGTATCAGTCCTTCTGCACCACAGTCTCCAAACTTTGCTCTTTGTAACAGTCCTTCTGCACCTCACTCTGCAACCTCTGCTCTCTGCAACAATTTCTCTGCACCCCAGTCTTAAACCTCTGCTCTCTGTAACAGTCCTTCTGAACTGCAGTCTCCAACCTCTGCTGTCTGTAACAGTCCTTCTGCACCCGAGTCTCCAACCTCTGCTTTCTGTATCAGTTCTTCTGCATCCAAGTCTCCAACCGCTGCTCTCTGTAACAGTCTTTCTGCACCTCAGAATCCAACCTGTGTTCTCTGCAGAAATACTTCTGTGCCGCAATCTCAAACCTCTTCTCTCTGCAACAGTCTTTCTGCACCTCAGTGTCCAAACTCTGCTCTCTGTAGAATCAATCTAAAACCCAGTCTCCAACCTCTGCTTTCTGCAATGGTTTTTCTGCACCTCAGACTCCAACCTCTGTTCTCTGCAACAGTCCTTCCACACCCCAGTCTCCATACTCTGCTCGCACCACCAATCCTTCTGCACTCAAGTCTCCAAAATCTGCTCTCTGCAACAGTCCTTCTCCACCCCAGTCTCCAAATTCTGCTCTCTGCAACAGTCCTTCTACACCCAAGTCTCCATCCTCTGCTTTCTGTAACAGTCCTTCGGCACACCAGTCTCCAACCTCTGCTTTCTGTATCAGTCCTTCTGCACCCCAGTAACCAACCTCTGCTCTCTTTACAGTCCTTCTTCACCTCAGTCTTAAAACTCTGCTTTCTGCAACCGTCCTTCTGCACCCCAGTCTCCAACCTCTGCTCTCTGCAACGATCCTTCTGCACCCTAGTCTTAATCCTCTGCTCGCTGCAATAGTCCTTCTGAACCCCAATCTCTAACATCTGCTCTCTGCAACAGTTCTTCTGTACCTCAGTCTTAAAACTATGCTCTCTGCAATAATTTTTCTGCACCCCAGTCTCCAACCTCTGCTCTCTTTTACAGTCCTTCTGTACCTCAGTCTCCAACCTCTGCTCTATGCAACAGTCCTTCTGCACTCAAGTCTCCCACATCTGCTCTCTGAAACAAATCTTCTACACCCCAGTCTCCAACCTCTGCTCTCTGCAACAGTATTTATAGACTCCAGTCTCCATACTCTGCTCACACCAACGTTCCTTCTGCACCTCAGTTTCCAACGTCTGCTCTATGAAAAAGTTTTTCTACACCGCAGTCTCCAAACTCTGCTCTCTGCAACAGACCTTCTACACCCCAGTCTCCATACTCTACTCGCCCCAACGATCCTTCAGCACCCGTCTCCAACCTCTGGTCTCTACATCAGTTCTTTTGCACACCAGTCTCCAACCTCTGCTCTCTGTAACAGTCCTTCTGTACCGCAGTCTCAAACCGCTGTTCTCCATAAGGGTCCTTATGCACCCCAGTATCCAACATCTGCTTTCTGTATCAGTCGTTTTGCACCACAGTCTCAAAAGTCTGCCCTCTGTAACAGTCTTTCTGCAACTCAGTCTGCAAACTCTGATCTCTGCAACAGTCCTTCTGCACCCAAGTCTCCATACTCTGCTTTATGTAACAGTCCTTCTGTACATTAGTCTCCAATCTCTGCTCTATGCAACAGTCCATCTGCTCCAAAGTCTCCAACATCTGCTCTCTGAAACAGTCCTTCTCCACCCCAGTCTCCAACCTCTGCTCTCTATAACAGTTCTTCTGTACTGCATTCTCCAAACTCTGCTCTCTGTAAGGGTACTTATACACCGAGTCTCCAACCTCTGCTTTATGTATCAGTCCTTCCGCACCCCAGTCTCCAACCTGTGCTCTGTGTATCTGTTCCTCTGCACCTTAGTCTCCAAACTCTGCTCTCTATTACAGTCCTTCTAGACCCCAGTCTCCAACCTCTGCTCTCTGTAACAATTTTTCTGCACCTCAGTCTCCAACCTCTGCTCTCTGCAACGGTCTTTCTGCACCTGAGTCTCCAAACTCTACTCTCTCTAACAGTGCATCTACACCTCAGTCTCCAACCTCTGCTCTATGTAAGATACTTGCAACCCAGTCTCCAAACTCTGCTCTCTGTATAAGTTTTTTGGCACCTCACTCTCGAGATTCTGTTCTCTGTAAAAGACTTTCTGCACCCAAGTCTCCAACCTCTGCTCTCTTTATCAGTCCTACTGCACCCCAGTGTCCAACCTCTGCTCTCTGCAACGATCCCCCTGCACCCCAGTCTCCAACCCCTGCTCGCTGCAACAGTCCTTGTGAACCCCAATCTCCAACATCTGCTCTCTGCAATAGTTCTTCTGTACCTCAGTTTGAAGACTCTGATCTCTGCAATAATCCTTCTGCACCCCATTCTCCAAACTCTGCTATCTGCAACAGTCCTTTTGCACCCCAGACACAAACCTCTGCTCTCTGTAACAATCCTTCTTAACCTCTGTCTCAAACTCTGCTCTCTGCAAGGTCCTTCTGCACCTCTGTCTCCAACCTCTAATCTCTGTAACAGTCCTTCTGCACCTCAGTCTCCAACCTCTGCTCTCAGTAGGATCCTTCTGCAACCCACTCTCCAAACTCTGCCCTCTGTAACAGTCGTTCTGCATCCCTTCACCAAACTCTGATCTCTGTTACAGGCCTTCTGCACCACAGTCTTTAACCTCTGTTCTCTCTAACAGTCCTTCTGCACCCCAGTCTCAAACCTCTGCTCTCTACAAAGATCCTTCTGCACCCCAGTCTCCAACATATGTAATCTCCAACAGTCCTGCTGCACCTCAGTCTGAAAACTCGGTTTTCTGCAACGATCTTTCAGCACCCCAGTCTCCAAACTCTGCTATCTGTAACAGTCCTGTTCCACCTCAGTCTCCAACCTCTGCTCTCTGTAAGATCCTTCTGCAACCCTGTCTCCAAACTCTTTTCTCTGTAACAGTAATTCTGCACCCCAGTCTCCAACCTATGCTCTCTGTCACAGTCTTTCTGCACCCCAGTATCCAACTTCTGTTCTCTGTAACAATCCTTCTTCACCTCAGTTTCCAAACACTGACCTCTGCAATGGTCCTACTGTACCCCAGTCTATAGCCCCTGCTCTCTGCAAGGATCCTTATACACCCCAGTCTCAAACCTCTGCTCTCTGCAACAGTCCTTCTGTACATCAGTCTGAAAACTCAGCTCTCTGCAAGGATCTTTGTGCACCACAGTCTCTAAACTCTGCTTTCTGAAACAGTTATTCTGAAACTCAGTCTCCAACGTCTGCTCTCTGTAACAGTCTTTCTGCATCCCAGGCTCCATCCTTTGCAATGTGTAAGATCCTTCTACACCCCAGTTTTCTAACTCTGCTCTCTGTAACATTCCTTTTTCTAACTCTGCTCTCTGTAACATTCCTTTTTCACCCCAGTGTCCAACCTCTGCTCTCTGCTAAGGTCCTTGTGCACGACAGTCTCCAACCTCTGTTCTCGGCAACACTCCTTCTTCACCCCAGTCTCAAAACTCTGCTCTGGATATCATTTCTTCTGCACCTCAGTCTCCAACCTCTGCTTTATGTAAGATCTTTCTGCAACCCAGTCTCCAAACTCTGCTGACTATAACAGTCCTTCTGCACCCCGGTCTCAAACCTCTGCTATGTGCAACAGTTCGTCTGCACCGCAGTCTCCAACCTCTTCTCTCTGAAAGATCCTTCTGCACCCCAGTCTCCTAACTCTGATCTCCGTAACAGTCCTTCTTCACCCCAGTCTAACACTTCTGCTCACTCTAACAATCCTTCTGCACCTCAGTCTCCAACCTCTTCTCTCTGTAAGAACCTTCTGCACCCCAATCTCCAAACTCTGATCTCTGTATCAGTCCTTTTTAACCCCAGTATCCAACCTCTGCTTCCTGCAACAATTCTTCTTCATCCCAGTCTCCAACCTCTGCTCTCTGTAACAGTCCTTCTGCACCATATTCTCCAACCTCTGCTCTCTGTTACAGTCTTTGTATACCGCAGTCTCCAACCTCTGGTCTTTGTAACGGTCCTTCTGCACCCAAATTTCCAACCTCTGCTTTCTGTAACAGTCCTTCTGCACCTCAGTCTCCATCTTCTGCTCTCTGTAACAGTCCTTCTGCACTTCAGTCTGAAACCTCTGCTCTCTGCATGATCCTTCTGCACCCCAGTCTCCAAACACTGCTCTCTGTAAAAGTCGTCCTGAATCTCAGTCACCAACCTCTGCTCTCTGTAACATCCTTCTGCAACTCAGCCTCAAAACTCTGCTCTCTATAACAGTCCTTCTGCAACCCAGCCTCAAAAGTCTGCTCTCTATAACAGTCCTTCTGCAACCCAGTCTCCAACCTCTGCTCTCTGTAACAGTCGTTCTGCACCTTAGTCTCCAAACTCTGCTCTCCACAACAGTCCTACTGCACACCAGTCTCCAACCTCTATTCTGTGCAAAAGTCCTACTACACACCAGTCTCCAACATCTGCTCTCTGGAACGATCCTTCTGCATCCCAGTCTCCAACGTCTGCTCTCTGCAACAGTCCTACACAACAGTCTCCAACTTCTGCTCTCTGCTACAGTCCTTCTGCATCCCAGTCTCCAACCTCTGCTCTCTTCAACATTTCTTCTGCACCCCAGTCTCCAACCTGTGCTCTCTGTAACTATCCTACTGCACTCCGGTCTCCAAACTCTGCTCTCTGTAGTGATCTTTCTGCACCTCAGTCTCCAACCTCTGCTCTCTGCAACGATCCTTCTGCACCCAAGTCTCCAACGTCTGTTCTCTGCAACAGTCCTTCTGACCCCAGTCTTCAGCCTCTGCTCTCTGTAACATCCTTCTGCACCCCAGTTCTCAAACTTTGCTTTAGGTGACATTCCTTCTACACCCGACTCTCCACTCTCTGCTCTTTGTAACAGTACTTCGTTCTCTGCTCACTGCAACATTTCTTCTGCACCCCAGTCTCCAAACTATGCTCTCTGTAAATGTCTTTCTGACCCTAGTCTCCAACCTCTGCTCTCTGTAACGATCCTTCTGCACCTCAGTTTCCAACCTCTGCTCTCTGCAACGATCCTTCTGCACCACAGTTTCCAACCTCTGCACTCTGTAACAGTTCTTCTACACCTAATCTCCAAACCCTTCTCTCTGTACCAATCCTGAAGCACCTCAGTCTCCTACCTCTGCTCACTGTAACAGTCCTCTGCACCTCAGTCTCCAACCTCTGCTCTCTGTAACAGGCTTACTACACCCCAGTCTCCAACCTCTGCTCTCTGTAACAGTTCTTCTGCAAGCCAATCTCGAATCTATGCTCTCTGTAACAGTCTTTCTGCACCCCAGTCTCCAACCTTTTTTCTCTGCAACGATCCTTCTGAACATCAGTCTCCAACCTCTGCTCTCTGCAACAGTCCTTCTGCACCGCAGTCTCCAGACTCTGCTCTTTGTAAAATCTTTTTGCATCCCTTTCTCCAACCCTTCCTGTCTGTAACAGTCCTTCTGCACCCCAGTATCCAACCTCTGCTCTCTCTAAAAGTCCTTCTGCACCTCAGTCTCCAAACTTTGCTCTCTGTAATGGTCCTTCTGTACCGCAGTCTCCAACCTCTCCTCTCTGTATCAATCCTTCTGCAACTCAGTCTCCAACGTCTGCTCTCCATAACAGTCCTTCTGCACCCTAGTCTCCAACATCTGCTCTCTACAACGGTCCTTCTGCACCAAAGTCTCCAAACTCTGCTCTTTCTAACAGTCCTTCTGTACCGCAGTCTCCAAACTCTTCTCTCTATAACGGTCCTTCTGCACCCCAATTGCCAACCTCTGCTTTCTGGAACAGTCCTTCTGCACCTCAGATTCCAACCTCTGCTCTCTATAACAGTCCTTCTAAGCCTCAGTCTGAAACCTCTGCTGTCTGCAACAATCCTTCTGCACCCCAGTCTCCAAACTTGTGCTATCTGAAACAATTTTTCTGCACCCCAGTCTCCAATCTCTGCTCTCTTTAACAGGTCTTCTGCACACCAGTCTACAAACTCTACTCTCTGTAACAGGCCTTCTGCACCCCAGTCTCCAACGTCTTCTCTCTGAAACGATCCTTCTGAACCTCACTCTCCAACCTCTGCTCTCGGCAACAGTCCTTCTAAACCGCAGTCTCCAACCTCTGCTCTCTGCAATGAACCTTCTGCATTCCATTCTCCAACAACTGCTCTCTGATACAGTTCTTCTGCACCCCAGTCTCCAACCTCTGCTCTCTGCTTCAGTCCTTAGCACCCCAGTCTCCAACCTCTGCTCTCTGCAACATTTATTCTGAACCCAAGTTTCCAACCTGTGCTCTCTGTAACTGTCCTGCTGCACCCAGGTCTCCAAACTCTGCTCTCTGTAGCGATCCTTCTACACCTTATTCTCCAACCTCTGCTCTCTGCAACGGTCCTTCTGCACCACAGTCTCCATCCTCTGCTCTCTGTAAGAATCCTTTTGAACCCCAGTCTCCAACTTCTCCTCTCTGTAAACGTCCTTCTGCACTTAAGTCTCCAAGTTCTGCAATCTGTAACAGTCCTTCTGCAATCCAGTCTCAAACGTCTGCACTCAGAAATAATTTTTCTGCACCTTAGTCTCCAACTTCTGCTCTCTTTAATAGTCATTCTTCACCCAGTCTCCAACATCTGCTCTCTGCAACGATCCGTCTTCTTCCCAGACTCTGAACTCTCCTCTCTGCAATGGTCCTTCTACATCCCAGTTTCCAAAATCTGCTCTTTGTAACAGTCCTTCTGAACCTCAGTCTCCAAACTCTGCTCTCTGAAACAGTCCTTCTGGACCCCTATCTCCAACCTCTACTCTCAGTAACAGTTCTTCTTAACCCCAATCTCCAAAATCTGCTCTCTGTAACACTCCTTCTGCACCCCAGTCTCCATCCTCTACTCTCTGTTAAAGTCCTTCTGCAACCCATTCTCCAAACGCTGCTCTCTGTAACAGTCTTCTGAAACCCAGTCTCCAAACTCTGCTCTCTGTAACAGACCTTCTGTACCCAAGTCTTCAAACTCTGCTCACTGTAACAGGCTTTCTGGACCCCAGTCTCCAAACTGTGCTCTCTGCAACGATCCTTCTGCACCCCAGTCTCCAAACTCTGTCTCTGTAACATTCCTTCTCTACCCCAGGATCCAACATCTGCTCTCTGAAACAGTCCTTCTGCACCTCAGTCTGAAAACTCGGCTCTCTGCAAAAATTTTTCTGCACCTGAGTTTCCAAACCTTGCTCTCTGTAACAGTCCTTCTAAACCTCAGTCTACAAAATGCTCTGTGGAAGATCCTTCTGCAACCCAGTCTCGAAATTTTGCTTTCGTTAACAGTCCTTCTGCAACCCAGTCTCAAAACTCTGCTCTCTGTAACAGGCGTTCTTCACCCCAGTCTCTAATCTCTGCTCTCTGTAACAGGCCTTCTGCACCCCAGTCTCCAACCTCTTCTCTCTTCAAAGATCCTTCTTCACCTCATTCTCCAACCTCTTCTTTCTGCAACAGTTCTCCTGCACCCCAGTCTCCATCCTCTGCTCTCTGTAACAATCCTTCTGCACCTCACTCTCCAACCTCTGCTCTCTGCAACGGTTCTTCTTCACCCCAGTCTCCACACTCTGTTCTCTGCAACAGTCCTTCTTCACACTAGTCTTTAATCTCTGCTCTCTGCAACAGTCCTTCTGCACCCCAGTCTCCAAAATCTGCTCTCTGCTAAAGTACTTCTGCACCCCAGTCTCCAACATCTGTTCTCTGTATCAGTCATTTTACACCCCAGTAACCAAAATCTGCTCTGTCTAACAATCCTTCTGCAACTTAGTTTCCAACCTCTGCTCTCTGCAATGATCCTTCTGCACCCCAGTCTCCAACCTGTTTTCTCTCTAACAGTCCTTCTGCACCCCAGTCTCTAACATCTGCTCTCTGCAACGATCCTTCTTCTACCCAGTCTCCAAACTCTGCTCTCTGTAAAAGTCCTTTTGTATCGCAGTCTCCAAACTCTTCTCTTTGTAATGGTCCATCTGCTCCCCAATTGCCAACCTCTGCTTTCTGTAACAGTCCTTCTGCACCCCAGTCTCCAAACTCTTCTCTCTTCAACGATCTTTCTACAGCTCAGTCTCCAAACTCTGCTCTCTGTGAAAGTCCTTCTGCACCTCAGTCTCCATCCTTTGCTTTCTGTAAATCTCCTTCTGCACCCCAGTCTCCAATCTCTTCTCTCTGTAACAATCCTTCTGCATCTCAGTCCCAAACATCTGCTCTTTGCAAAGGTCTTTCTGCACCCCATCTACAAACTCTGCTCTGTAACAGTCCTTCTTTATGGCAGTCTTCAAGCTCTTCTCTCTATAACGGTCTTTCTACACCCCAATTTCCAACCTCTGCTCTCTGTAACAGTTCTTTTAAGCCTCAGTCTGAACCTTCTGCTCTCTGCAACAGTCCTTCTGAACAACAGTCTCCAAACTCTGCTATTTGTAACAATCCTTCTGCACCCCAGTCTCCAACATCTGCTCTCTTTAACAGGTTTTCTGCAATCCAGTCTCCAAACTCTGCTCTCTGTAACAGGCCTTCTGCACCCCAGTCTCCAACCTCTGTTCTCTGCAATAGTCCTTCTACACCCCAGTCTCCAACCTCTGCTCTCTGCAACGATCCTTCTGCACCCCAATCTCCAATATCTGCTCTCTTTAACAGGTTTTCTGCAACCCAGTCTCCAAAATCTGCTCTCTGTAACAGGCCTTCTGCACCCCAGTCTCCAACCTCTGTTCTCTGCAAAAGTCTTTCTACACCCCAGTCTCCAACCTCTGCTCTCTGCAACGATCCTTCTGCATCCCAGTCTCCAACGTCTGCTCTCTGTAAGATTCTTCTGCACCCCGTTCTCCAAACTTTGCTCTCTGTAACAGTAATTCTGCACCTCAGTCTCCAACCTTATCTCTCTGCAACGGCTCTTGTGCATCCCAGTATCCAACCTCTGTTCTCTGCAGCTGTCCTTCTGCACCCCAGGCTACAAACTCTGCTCTCTGTAACAATCCTTCTGCACCCCAGTCTCCAAATTCTACTTTCCGTATCAGTTATTCTGTACCCCAATCTAAAACCTCTGCTCTCTGTAACAGTCCTTCTGCACCTCAGTCTCCAACCTCTGCTCTCTGCAACAGTCCTTCTACACCCCAGTCTCCAACCTCTGCTCTCTGCTACAGTCCTTCTGCACCCCAGTCTCCAAACTCTGCTCTCTGAAATATTTCTTTTGTACCAAAGTCTCTAACCTGGGCTCTCTGAAACTATTCTTGTGCACCTCAGTCTCCCATCTCTGCTCTCTGCAACAATCCTTATGCATCCCATTCTCCCATATCTGCTCTCTGCAACGGTCCTTCTGCACCCCAGTCTCCAAACTCTGCTGTCTGCAACAATCCTTCTGCACCGAAGTCTTCAAGCTCAGCTTTCTGTAACCATCCTTTTTCACCTCATGTCAAAAGTCTGCTCTCTGTAACAGGCCTTCTGCACGACAGTCTCTAACCTCTGCTTTCTGTAACAGTTCTACTGAATCCCAGTCTCCATCCTCTGCTCTCTATAAGAATCATTTGACACCCTTTTCTCCAAACTATCCTCTCTGTAAAAGTCATTCTGCACCTAAGTATCCAACCTCTGCAATCTGTAATGGTCCTTCTGCACCCCAGTCTCCATCCTCTGCTCTCTGTATAAGTCTTTCTGCACCCAAGTCTCCAAACTCTGCTCTCTGTAACAGGCCTTCTGCACCCCAGTCTCCAACCTCTGCTCTCTGCAATAGTCCTTCTACACCCCGGTCTCCAACCTCTGCTCTCTGCAACGATCCTTCTGCATCCCAGTCTCCAACGTCTGCTCTCTGTAAGATCCTTCTGCACCCCGTTCTCCAAACTTTGCTCTCTGTAGCAATCATTCTGCACCTCAGTCTCCAACTTTATCTCTCTGCCACGGCCCTTGTGCACACCAGTATCCAACCTCTGTTCTTTGCCGCTGTCCTTCTGCACCCCAGGCTACAAACTCTGCTTTCTGTAACAGTCCTTCTGCACCCCAATCTCCAAACTCTACTATCCGTATCAGTTCTTCTGCACCCCAGTCTAAAAATTCTGCTCTCTGTAACAGTCCTTCTGCACCTCAGTCTCCAACCTTTGCTCTCTGCAACAGTCCTTCTACACCCCAATCTCCAACCTCTGCTCTCTGCTACAGTCCTTCTGCACCCCAGTCTCCAAACTCTGCCCTCTGCAACATTTCTTCTGCAACAAAGTCTCTAACCTGGGCTCTCTGAAACTATCCTACTGCACCCCGGTCTCCAAACTCCGCTCTCTGTAGCGATCTTTGTGACCTCAGTCTCCAACCTCTGCTCTCTGCAATGATCCTTCTGCATCGCAGTCTCCCATATCTGCCCTCTGCAACGGTCCTTCTGCACCCCAGTCTCCAAACTCTGCTTTCTGCAACAGTCCTTCTGCACCCAAGTCTTCAGCTCAGCTCCCTGTTACAGTCCTTCTGCACATCAGTGTCCAACCTCTGCTCTCTGTAAGCATTCTTCTTCACCTCATGTCCAAACTCTGCTCTCTGTAACAGGCCTTCTGCACCACAGTCTCCAACCTCTGCTTTCTGTAACAGTTCTACTGAACCCCAGTCTCTATTCTCTGCTCTCTGTAAGAATCATTTGACACCCTTTTTTCTAACCTCTCCTCTCTGTAAAAGTCATTCTGCACCTAAGTATCAAACCTCTGCAATCTGTAATGGTCCTTCTGCACCCCAGTCTCCATCCTCTGCTCCCTGTATAAGTCCTTCTGCACCCAAGTCTCCAAACTCTGATCTCTGCAACATTTCTTCTGCAAGCCAGTCTCTAAACTGTGCTCTCTGTGACAGTCTTTCTGCACTCCAGTCTCCAACATCTGCTCTCTACAACGATCCTTCTTCTATCCAGTCTCCAAATTCTGCTCTCTGTAAAAGTTCTTTTTTATCGCAGTCTCCAACCTCTTCTCTTTGTAACGGTCAATCTGCTTTCTAATTGCCAACCTCTGCTTTCTGTAACAGTACTTCTGCACCCCAGGCTTTAACATCTGCTCTCTGCAACAATCTTTCTTCTATCCAGTCTCCAAACTCTGCTCTCTTTAAAAGTACTGTTGTATCGCAGTCTCCAACCTCTTCTCTTTGTAATGGTCCATCTGCTCCCCAATTGCCAACCTCTGCTTTCTTTAACAGTCCTTCTGAACCGCAGTCTCAAAACACTTATCTCTGCAACGAATCTTCTGCACCTCAGTCTCCAATCTCTGCTCTCTGTAACAATCCTTCTGCACCTCTGTCTCAAACGTTTGCTCTCTGTAACAGGCTTTCTGCACCCCAGTCTCCAAACTCTGCTCTCTGTAACAGTCCTTCTGTACTGCAGTCTACAACCTCTTCTCCCTATAACGTTACTTCTGCACTCCAATGGCCAAACTCTGCTTTCTGAAACAGTCCTTCTGCACCTCAAACTCCAAACTCTGCTCTCTGTAACAGTCCTTCTAAGACTCTGTCTGAAACCCATGCTCTCTGCAACAATCTTTCTAAACCCCAGTCTTCAAAATATGCTATCTGCAACGATTCTTTTGCAACTCAGTCTCCAACCTCTGCTATCTGCAACAGTCATTCTGCACCCCAGTCTCCAAACTCTGCTCTCTGTAAGATCCTTCTCCACCCCGTTCTCCAAACTTTGCTCACTGTAACAGTCATTCTGCACCTCAGTCTCCAACCTCTTCTCTCTGCAAAGGCCCTTCTGCACCCCAGTATCCAACCTCTGTTCTCTGCAGTAGTCCTTCTGCACACCCGGCTACAAACTCTGCTCTCTGTAACACTCCTTCTGCACCCCAGTCTTCAAACTGTACTTTCCGTATCAGTTATTCTGCATCCCAGTCTGAAACATCTGCTCTCTTTAACAGTATTCTGCACCCCAGTCTTCAAACTGTGCTCTCTGTAACTGTCTTTCTGACCCCAGTCTCCAACCTCTGCTCTCTGTAACGATCTCTCTGCACCTCAGTCTCCAAACTCTGCTCTCTAAAACAGTCCTTCTGCACCCCTGTCTCCAAACTCTTCCTTCTGTAACAGTCGTTCTGCATCCCATCACCAAACTCTGCTCTCTGTAACAGGCCTTCTGCACCGCAGTCTCCAAACTCTGTTCTCTGGAGCAGTCCTTCTCCACCCCAGTCTCAAACCTCTGCTCTCTACAAAGATCCTTCTGCACCCCACTCTCCAACCTCTGCATTCTCCAACAATCCTTCTGCACCTCAGTTCCCAAACTCTGACTTCTGAAATGGTCCTACTGGACCCCAGTCTCTATCATCTCCTTTCTGCAATGATCATTTTGCTCCACAGTCTCCAACCTCTTCTCTCTGCAAAAGTCCTTCTGCATCCCAGTCTTTAACCTCTGCTCTCTGTATGATCCTTCTGCATTACAGTTTCCAAACTCTGCTCTCTGAAACATTCGTTCTCTACCCCAGTTCCTAGTCTTTGCTCTCTGCAACAGTCCTTCTGCACGCCAGTCTCCAACCTCTGTTCTCGGCAACAGTCCTTCTGCACCGCAGTCTCCAAACTCTGCTCTGGGTATTATTTCTTCTTCACCTCAGTCTCCAACCTCTGCTCTATGTAAGATCTTTCTGCAACCCAGTCTGACACCTCTCCTCTCTGCACGGTCCTTCTGCACCTCAGTCTCCAACCACTGCTCTCTGTAACTGTCCACCTGCACCTCAGTCTCCAAACTCTTCTCTCTGTAAGATCCTTTAGCAACCCAGTCTCCAAATTCTGCTCTCTATAACAGTCCTTCTGCACCCCAGTCTCCAAACCTCTGCTCTCTGTAGCAGCCTTCTGCACCCCAGTCTCCAAAATCTGCTCTCTCCAACGGTCTTTCTGCACCCCATTCTCCAACCTCTGTTGTCTGAAGAGTCCTTCAGCACGTAATATCCAACCTCTATTCCCTGCAACTATCCTTCTACACCATAGTCTCCAACTTCGGCTCTCTGCAACAGTTCTTCTGCACCCCAGTCTCCAACATCTACTCTCTGAAAAAGTACTTCTCCTCCCCAGTCTCCAACCTCTTCTCTCTGTAACAGTCCTTCTGTACCGCAGTCTCTTACTTTTTCTCTCTGTAAGAAATTGCATCCCAGTGCCCAAACTCTTCTCTCTGTATCATTCTATCTCCACCGACGTCTCCAACCTCTGCTCTCTGTAACAGTCCTTCTTCACCTCAGTCTCCAAACTCTGCTCTCTGCAGAAGTCCTACTGCATCCCATTCTCAAACCTCTGCTCTTTGCAACAGTCCTTGTGTACCCTAGTCTCCAACCTCTGCTCGCTGTAACAGTCCTTCTATACTGCAGGCTCCAACCTCTGCTCTCTGTAAGGTTCATTCTTGACCCAAGTCTCCAACCTCTGCTTTTTGTATAAGTCCTTCTGCATCCCAGTCTCCGAACTCTGCTCTCTGTAACAATCCTTCTGAATCTCAGTCTCAAACATCTGCTCTCTGTAACAGTCCTTCTTCACCCCAGTCTTCAAAATCTACTCTCTGCAACAGTCCTTCTACACCCCAGTCTTCAACCTCTACTCTGTGTAACAGTCCTTCTGCAACCCAGTGTCCAATCTCTGCTCTCTGCAATGATCCTTCTGCATCCCAGTCTCCAACATCTGCTCTCTGCAACCGTCCTTCTGCACTCAAGTCTCTAAACTCTGTTCTCTGCAATGATCCTTCTGCACACCAGTCTCCAAACTCTGCTCTCTGTAACAATCCTACTGCACCTCAGTCTCCAAATTCTGCTCTAGGTAATATTCTTCTGCAACCCAGTCTCCAAACTCTGTTCTCTGTAACAGCCCTTCTGCACCCAGTCTCCAACGTTTCAACTCTGTAACAGTCCTTTTGCACCCCAGTCTTCAAACTCTACTCTCTGCAACAGTCCTTCTACACCCCAGTCTTCAACCTCTGCTCTGTGTAACAGTCTTTCTGCAACCCAGTGTCCAATCTCTGCTCTCTGCAACGATCCTTCCGATCCTTCTGCATCCCAGTCTCCAACATCTGCTCTCTGCAACCGTCCTTCTGCACTCAAGTCTCCAAACTCTGCTCTCTGCAATGATCCTTCTGCACACAAGTCTCCAAACTTTGTTCTCTGCAATGATCCTACTGCACCTCAGTCACCAACCTCTGCTCTCTGTAATAATCCTTCTGCACCTCAGTCTCCAAACTCTGCTCTAGGTAATATCCTTCTGCAACCCAGTCCCCAAACTCTGCTCTCTGTAACAGCCCTTCTGCACCCAGTCACCAAACTTTCCTCTCTGTAACAGGCCTTCTGCACCCCAGTCTCCAAACTCTGCTCTATGTATCAGTCCTTCTGCACCCCAGTCTCCAAACTCTGCTCTCTGTTAACAGTCTTTATGCATCTCAGTCTCCTACCCTCTGCTCTCTGCAACAGTTCTTCTGCAACCCAGTGTCCAACATCTGCACTCTGAAACAGTTCTTCTCCTCCCCAGTCTCCAACCTCTGCTCTGTGTAACAGTCCTTATGTATTGCAGTCTCCAAAGTCTGCTCTCTGTAACGGTCTTTCTGCACCTCAGTCTCCAACCTCTGCTTTCTGTATCAGTCCTTCTGCAACCCAGTCTCCAAACTCTACAATCTGCAACAGTCCTTCTGCAACTCAGTCTCCAAATACTACTCTCTGCAAAAGTCCTTCAGCACCCAAGTCTTCAAAACCTGCTTCCTGCAAAAGTCTCTCTTTACCCCAGTCTTCAACCTCTTCTCTGTGTAACAGTCCTTCTGCACCCCAGTCTCCAACCTCTGCTCTCTGTAATAATCCTTCTGCACCCCAGTCTCCAACCTCTGCTCTCTGTAACAGTCTTTCTGCACCATATTTTCCACCTCTGCTCTCTGTTACAGTCTTTGCATACCGCAGTCTCCAACTTCTGCTCTCTGTAACAGTCCCTCTGCACCTCAATTTCCAAACTCTGCTTTCTGTAACAGTCCTTCTGCACCTCAGTCACCAAACTCTGCTCTCTGTAACCGTCCTTCTGCACCTCAGTCTCCAACCTCTGCTCTCTGTAACAGTCCTTCTGCACCTCAGTCTGAAACCCCAGGTCTTTGCACGATCCTTCTGAGCCCCAGTCTCTAACCACTGCTCTCTGTAACAGTCGTCCTGCACCCCAGTCACCAACCTCTTGTCTCTGTAAGATCCTTCTGCAACCCAGCCTCAAAATTCTGCTCTCTATAACAGTCTTTCTTAAAACCAGTCTCCAACCTCTGCTCTCTGTTGCAGGCCTTCTGCACCCCAGTCTCCAAACTCTGCTCTCTGAAACAGTCTTTCGACAAGCCAGTTTCCAACCTTTGCTCTCTGTAAAGGTCCTACTGCACCCCAGCCGCCCACTGCTGCTTTCTCTATCATAATTTTTCACCCCAGTCTCCAAAGTCTGCTCTGTGTAACAGTCCTTCTGCGTCTCAGTCTCCAACCTCTGCTCTCTGCAACAGTCCTTCTGCACCCCAGTCTCCAACCTCTGCTTTCTGCAAAATTTATTCTGCACCTCAGCCTCAAAACTCTGCTCTCTGAAACAGTCATTCTGCACCCCTGTCTCCAAACTCTTCCCTCTGTAACAGTCGTTCTGCATCCCTTCACCAAACTCTGCTCTCTGTAACAGGCCTTCTGCACCGCAGTCTCCAAACTCTGTTCTCTTGAACAGTCCTTCTGCACTCCAGTCTCAAACCTCTGCTCTCTACAAAGATCCTTCTGCACCCCAGTCTCCAACCTTCGTAATCTCCAACAATTCTTCTGCACCTCAGTTCCAAAACTCTGACTTCTGCAATGGTCCTACTGCACCCCAGTCTCTAACATTTCCTCTCTGCAATGATAATTTTGCTCCACAGTCTCCAACCTCTTCTCTCTGCAAAAGTCTTTCTGCACCCCAGTCTTTAACCTCTGCTCTCTGTAAGATCCTTCTGCACCCCAGTTTCCGAACTCTGTTCTCTGAAACAATCCTTCGGCATGCCAGTTTCTAACCTTTGCTCTCTGTAATGGTCCTACTGCACCCCAGTCTCCCACCTCTGCTTTCTTTATCATAATTTTTCACCCCAGTCTCCAACGTCTGCTCTGTGTAATAGTCCTTCTGCATCTCAGTCTCCAACCTCTGCTCTCTGCAACAGTCCTTCTGCAAACCAGTCTCTAACCTCTGCTTTCTGCAAAATTCCTTCTGCACCCCAGTCTCCAAACTATGCTCTCTTTAACAGTCCTTCTAGACCCGAATTTCCCACCTCTTCTCACTGTAACAATCCTTCTGCACCCCAGTCTCCACTATGCTCTCTGCAATGATTCTTCTGCAACTGAGTCTCCAACTTTTGCTCTCTTCAATGATCCTTCTACACCCCACTCTCCAACCTATGCTCTCTGTATGATCCTTCTGAAGTGAATTCTCCAACCTCTGCTCTCTGCAACATTTCTTCTGCACCCCAGTCTCCAAACACTTTTCTCTGCAATAGTCCTTCTGCCCCCCAGTCTCCAAACTCTGCTCTCTGTGACAGTCCTTCTGCACCTCAGTCTCCAACCTCTGCTCTCTTGAACAGTCCTTCTGCACCCACGTCTCAAACATCTGCTCTCTTCAACAGTCCTCCTACACCCATGTCTTCAACCTCTACTCTCTGCAACGATCCTGCTGCACACCAGTCTCCAATGTCTGCTCTCTGCAACTGTCCTTCTGTGCCCCAACCGGCAGGACACATCAACGTGGGCAGCGAACCTAGATGGGGAGGAATGAAGGGACAAGAGACACGAAGGGTGACAGCAAGACAAAAGTTCTGATCAAGCTGCAAACTTTTATTGTTCACACAGGGGTATTTATGGGCTGGGGATGGGGGGAGCTCTCTTATCGGCAGTTGCTAGAAGTCTTCACAAGGCGAGATAGCGCAGGATGTCTCAGGGAGATGGATGGCTGCAGGGTGTCTCCCAGGCGAGATGTCTCCTAGGGGGCTGTTTCTTGTAACTGTCAGGCTATTCTTTGAAGGAGAACTCCCTTTTGGTCCCTGGCACTGTCAGGCTATTCTTTGAAGGAGAACTCCCTTTTGGTCCCTGGCACTTCTGCACCCCAGTCTCCAAATTCTGGTCTCTATAAGATCCTTCTTAACCTCAGTTTCCAAACTTTGCTCTCTGTGACATTCCTTCTGCACCCCAGTCTCCAAGCTCTAATCACTGTAACAGTCCTTCTGTACTGCAGTCTCCAAACTCTGCTCTAAGAAACAGTCCTTCTTAACCCCAGTCTCGAACGTCTGCTCTCTGCAACAGTCTTTCTGCACCTCAGTCTCAAATTTCTGCTCTATGTAACAGGCCTTCTGCACCCCAGTCTCCAAAAGCTATTCTCGGTATAAGTTCTTCTGAACCCCAATCTCCAAACTCTGCTCTCTGCAACACTCCTTCTGCACAACAGTCTCCATCGTCTGCTCTCTGAAAGAATCATTCTGCACCTCAGTCTCCAACCCCTGCTCTCTGCAACAGTCCTTCTGCACCTCAGTCTCCAAACTCTGCTCTCTGTAAGATCCTTCTGCACCCCAGTCTCCAAACTCTGCTCTCTGTAACAGTCCTTCTGAACCGAAGTATCCAACCTCTGCTCTCTGTAACAAACCTTCTGCACCTCAGTCTCAAATTCTGCTCTCTGTAACGGTCTTTCCGCTCCCCAGTCTCCAAACTCTTCTTTGTGTATCAGTCGTTCTGCAACCCAGTCTCCAACCTCTGCTCTCTGTAACAGTCCTTCTGCACCTCAGTCTCCAACCTCTGCTCTCTGTAACAGTCCTTCTGCACCCCAGTATCAAATCTATCCTCTCTGCAACATTTCTTCTGCAGCACAGTATCCAACCTATGCTCTCTGTAACTGTCCTTCTGCACCCGAGTCCCCAACCTCTGCTTTCTGTAAGATCCTTCTGCAACTAAGTTCCCAACCTCTGCTCTCTGCAATGATACTTCTGCACCCCAGTCTTCAAACTCTGCTCTCTGTAACAGTCCTTCTGAACCTCAGTATCCAAACTCTGCTCTCTGTAATGATCCTTCTGCACCTCAGTCTCCAACCAATGCTTTCTGTAACAGGTCTTCTGCACTGCAGTCTCCAACCTCTGCTCTCTGTAACAGTTTTTCTGCACTCCAGTATCCAAGCTCTACTCTCTGTTACAGTCCTGCTGCACCCAAATCAAACCTCTGCACTCTGTTACAATCCTTCTGAACCCCAGTCTCAAA
The DNA here is from genome assembly GCF_052094955.1 of Ictidomys tridecemlineatus. Lineage (NCBI taxonomy): Eukaryota > Metazoa > Chordata > Mammalia > Rodentia > Sciuridae > Ictidomys > Ictidomys tridecemlineatus. The sequence continues at coordinate 11,883 of NW_027522845.1, read as the reverse complement.
ACTCTGCTCTGTTTAACAGTTCTTCTGAACCAGAATCTCCAAACTCTGCTCTTTGTAACACTCCTCATGAAACCCAGTCTACATCCTCTGCTCTCGGTAAGAATCCTTCTGAACCCCAGTCTCCAACATCTGCTCTTTGTAAAAGTCTTTCTGCATCTCAGTCTCCAACCTCTGCTCTCTGTAACGACCCTTCTGCACCTCAGTGTCCAACCTCGGCTCTCTGTAACAGTCCTTCTTCACCCCAGTCCCCAACATCTGCTCTCGACAATGATCCATCTTCTCCCAGGCTCCAAACTCTGCTCTCTGCAATGGTCCCTCTGCACCCCAGTCTCCAAACTCTACTTTCAGTAACAGTCCTTCTATACCGCAGTCTCCAAACTCTTCTCTCTGTAACGGTCCTTCTGCACCCCAATTGCCAAACTCTTATTTCTATAATAGTGCTTCTGCAAATCAGACACCAACTTATGCTCTCTGTAACAGTCCATCTGCACCTCAGTCTGAAGCCTCTGCTCTCTTCAACGAACATTCTGTACCCCAGTCTCCGAACTGTGCTATCTGTAACAGTCCTTCTTCACCCCAGTCTCCAAACTATGCTCTCTGTAAAACGCCTTCTGCACTCAATTTTCTAAACTCTGCTCTCTGTAACAGTCCTTCTGCACCTCAGTCTACAACCTCTGCTCTCTGTAAGATACTTGTGGACCTCAGTCTCCAACCTCTGCTCTCTGTAACAGTCCATATGCACCCCAGTCTTCAACCACTGGTCTCTGTAATAGTGCTTATGCAGCTCAGTCTCAAACCTATGCTCTCTGTAAGATACTTCTGCAAACAAGACTACAACATCTGCTCTCTGCAATGATTTTTTACAACTCCAGTCTCCAACCTCTGCTCCCTGTAACAGTCCTTCTGTACAGCAGTCTCCAAACTCTGCTCTCTGTAAGGTCCTTCTACACCCCAGTCTGCAAACTCTACTTTCTGTATTAGTCTTTCTGCACCCCAGTCTCCAATCTCTGCTCTCTGTAACAGTTCTTCTGAAACTTAGTCTCCAAACTCTGCACTCTGCAACAGTCCTCTGCACCCCAGTCTCCACTCACCACTCTCGGTAACAGTTCTTCTTCACCCCAATCTCCAAACTCTGCTCTCTGTAACACTCCCCTGCACTCCAGTCTCCACCATCTGATCTCTGTAACAATTCGTCTGGATATCAGTCTCAAACCTCTGCTCTCTACAACATTCCTTCTGCTCCTCAGTCTCCAAACTCTACTCTCTGTAAAAGTTTTTCTGCACCTCAGTCTCCAAACTCTGCTCTCTGTAAGATCCTTTTGCAACCCATTCTCCAAACGCTGCTCTCGGTAACAGTCTTCGGCAACCCAGTCTCCAAACTCTGCTCTCAGTAACAGGCCTTCTGCACCCCAGTCTTAAAACTCTGCTCACTTTAACAGGCCTTCTGCACCCTAGTCTCCAAAATGTGCTCTCTGCAACGATAGTTCTGCACCCGAGTCTCCAAACTCTGCTCACTGTATCAGTCCTTCTCTACCCCAGGATCCAACATCTGCTCTCTGAAACAGTCCTTCTGCACCTCACTCTGAAAACTCGGCTCTCTGAAAAAATCCTTCTGCACCCGAGTTTCCAAACTTTGCTCTCAGTAACAGTCCTTCTGAACCTCAGTCTACAAAATGCTCTGTGAAAGATCTTTCTGCAACCCAGTCTTGAAATTGTGCTATCATTAACAGTAATTCTGCACCCCAGTCTCCAAACTCTGCTCTCTGTAACAGGCATTCTTCACCCCAGTCTCCAATCTCTGCTCTCTGTAACAGGCCTTCTGCACCCCAGTCTCCAACCTCTGCTCTCATTAACAATCCTTCTGCACCTCACTCTCCAACCTCTGCTCTCTGCAACGGTTCTTCTGCACCCCAGTCTCCACAATCTGTGCTCTGCAACAGTCCTTCTGCACACCAGTCTCCAACCTCTTCTCTCTGCAATAGTCCTTCTGCACCCCAGTCTCCAAACTCTGCTCTCTTCTAAAGTACTTCTGCACCCCAGTCTCCAACATCTTCTCTCTGTATCAGTCATTTTACACCCCAGTAACCAAAATCTGCTCTGTGTAACGATCTTTCTGCACCTTAGTTTCCAACCTCTGCTCTCTGCAACGATCCTTCTGCACCCCAGTCTCCAACCTCTGATGTCTGTATCAGTCCTTATGCACCACAGTCTCCAAAATCTGCTCTCTGCAAAAGTCCTTATGCACCCAAGTCTTCAAACTCTTCTGTCTGCAACATTTCTTCTGCACCCAAGGCTCCAACCTCTGCACTCTGTAACAGTCCTCCTGCACCCCAGTCTCCAAATTTTTCTCTCTGCAACGATCTTTCTACACCTCAGTCTCCAAACTCTGCTCTCTGTAAAAGTCCTTCTGCACCTCAGTCTCCATCCTTTGCTCTCTGTAATTGTTCTTCTGCACCCCAGTCCAATCTCTGCTCTCTGTAACAATTTTTCTACACCCCAGTCTCCCAAATCTGCTCTCTGCAAAGGTCATTCTGAATCCCGTCTAAAAACTCTGCTCTGTAACAGTCCTTCTGTACGACAGTCTCCAAGCTTTTCTCTCTATAACGGTCCTTCTACACCCCAATTTCCAAACTCTGCTCTTTGTAACAGTTCTTCTAAGCCTCAGGCTGAAACTTCTGCTCTCTGCAACAATTCTTCTAAACCACAGTCTCCAAACTGTGCTATTTGTAACAATACTTCTACACTCCAGGCTCCAACATCTGCTCTCTGTAACAGGTTTTTTGCAACCCAGTCTCCAAACTCTGCTATCTGTAACAGGCCTTCTGCACCCCAGTCTTCAACCTCTTCTCTCTGCAAAAGTCCTTCTACACCCGAGTCTCCAACCTCTGCTCTCTGCAAGGATCCTTCGGCATCCCAGTCTCCAACGTCTGCTCTCTGTAATATCCTTCTGCACCCCGTTCTCAAAACTTTGCTCTCTGTAACAGTCATTCTGCACCTCAGTCTCCAACCTTATCTCTCTGCAATGGCCCTTGTGCACCCCAGTATCCAACCTCTGTTCTCTGCAGCTGTCCTTCTGCACCCAAGTCTCCAAACTCTACTTTCCATATCAGTTATTCTGCACCTTAGTCTAAAACCTCTGCTCTCTGTAACAGTCCTTCTGCACCTCAGTCTCCAACCTCTGCTCTCTGCAACAGTTATTCTGCACCCCAGTCTCTAACCTCTGCTCTCTGCAAACGTCTTATTATACCCCAGGATCCAACATCTGCTTTCTGCAACAATCTTTCCCCATCCCAGTCTCCAAAGTCTGCTCTCTGCAACAGTCCTTCTACACCCCAGTCTCCAACCTCTGCTCTCTGCTACAGTTTTTCTGCACCCTAGTCTCCAACCTCTGATCTCTGCAACAGTCTTTCTGCACCCCAGTCTCCAACTTCTGTTCTCTGTAACAATTTTTCTGCACATCACTCCCCAAACTCTGCTCTCTACAATCATCCTTCTGCACCCCATTCTCGAACCTCTCCTCTCTGTAACAATCGTTTTGCACCGCAGTCTCCAACCTCTGCTCTCTGCAACGATCCATTTGCAACCCAGTCTCCAACCTCAGCTCTCTGCAAAAGTCTTTCTGCACCCCAGTCTCCAACATCTGCTCTCTGAAACAGTCCTTCTTCACCTAAGTCTGAAAACTCTGCTCTGTGAAATGATCCTTCTGAACCCAAGTCTAGAAACTCTGCTTTCTGTACCAGTCCTTATTAATCTCACCTCTCAACAGTCCATCTGTACTTCATCTAACCTCTCAACAGTCCTTCTGTACTGCAGTCTCCAAACTCTGCTCTCTGCAACGGTCCAGCTGCACCCAATTCTCCAACCTCTGTTGTCTGCAAGAGTCCTTCAGCAACTCAGTCTCCAAAATCTTCTCCCTGCAACAATCCTTCTGCACCTTAGTCTTCTAATTCTGTTCTCTGCAACAGTTCTTCTGCACCCCAGTATCCAACATTTACTCTCTGAAAGAGTCCTTCTCCACCCAGTCTCCAACCTCTGCTCTCTGTAACATTCCTTCTGTCCTTCTATCTCCAACCTCTGTTCTCTGTAAGGATCCTTCTGCACCCCACTCTTTAACTTCTACTTTCTGTATCAGTCCTTCTGCACCCCAGTCTCCAACATCTGCTCTCTGTAACAGTCCTTCTCTACCTCAGTCTCCAAACTCTGCTCTCTGCAAAAGTTTTTCTGCACCCCAGTCTGCAACCTCTGCTGCCTTCAAAAATCCTTCTACACCCCAGTCTCCAACCTCTGCTATCTGCAACAGCCCTTCTGCACCCCAGTTTCCAAAATCTGCTCTCTGTAACAATCCTTCTGTACCTCAGTCTCCATCATCTACTCTCTGTAACAGTCCTTCTGCATCTCAGTCTGACACCTCCGCTCTCTGCACGATCCTTCTGCACCCCAGTCTCCAAACACTGCTCTCTGTAACAGTCCACCTGCACCTCAGTCTCCAAACTCTGGTGTCAGTAAGATTCTTCAGCAACCCAGTCTCCAAACTCTGCTCTCTATGACAGTACTTCTGCAACCCAGTCTCCAAACTCTCTTCTCTGTAACAGGCCTTCTGCACCACAGTCTCCAAACTCTGCTCTCTGCAATGATCCTACTGCACCCCATGCTTCTACCTCTGATCTCTGAAACAGTCCTTTTGAACCAGAGTCTCCAAATTCTGCTCGCTGTAAGCTCCTATTTCACCCCAGTTTCAAACCTCTGCTCTCTGCAACAGTCTTTCTGCACTCCAGTCTCCAAACTCTGCTCTCTGTAACAGGACTTTCGCACCTCAGTCTCCAACCTCTGCTCTCCGCAACAGTCTTTCTGCACCCTAGTCTCCAAACTCTTCTTTCTACAACAGTCCTTCTGCACCCTAGTTACCAACATCTGCTTTCTGCAACAGTCCTTCTGCACCCCAGTCTCCAACATCAGCTCTCTGCAGCAGTTCTTCTGCACCTCAGACTGAAAACTCTGCTCTCTGCAACGACCCTTCTGCACCCCAGTCTTCTACCTATGCTCTCTGTAACTGTCCTACTGCACCACAGTCTCCCAACTCTGCTCATTGTAAGATACTTGTGCAACCCAGTCTTTTAACTCTGCACTCTGTAACAGTCCTTAAGAACCCCAGTCTCCAAACTCTGCTCTCTGTTAAATCTATCTGAACCCCAGTCTCCCACTTCTGCTCTCTGTAAGGGTACTTCTGCCAAGCGTATCCAACTTCTGCTCTCTGTAACAGTCCTACTGCACCTCACTATCCAACCTCTGCTCTGTGTCACAGACTTTCTGCACCCCACTTTCTAAAATCTGCTCTCGGCAACAGTCTTTTTGCATCCCCTATCCAACATCTGCTCTCTTCAAAAATCCTTCTGAACGCCAGTCTCCGAACTCAGCTCTCTGCAAGGATCCTTCTGGACCCCAGTCTCCAACGTCTGCACTCTGTAACAGTCCTTATGCACCAGAGTCTCCAACCTCTGCTCTCTGTAAGATCCTTCCACACTCCAGTTTCAAAACTCTGCTCTCTGTAACATTCCTTCTCGAACACAGTTTACAACCACTGTCCACAGAAACAGTCCTCTTCTCCCAAGACTCTGAAATCTGCTCTCTGTAACAGTCCTTCTGTACCACAGTCTCCAACCTCTGCTCTTTGTAATGGTCCTTCTAAATCCCAGTCTCCAACCTCTGCTTTCTGTAACAGTCTGTCTGACCCCCAGTCTCCAACCTCTGTTCTCTGTATCTATCTTTCTGCACCTCAGTCTCCATCCTTTGTTCTATGTAAGAGTCTTTCTGCACCCCAGTCTTCAACCTCTGCTCTCGGTAACTATCCTATACTGCAGTCTTTAATCTCTGCTTTCTGTAACGGTCCTTCTGCACCCCAGTTTCCAAACTATGCTTCCTGTAACAGTTCTTCTGCACCTTAGTCTCCAAACTGTCCTCTTTGTAAAAGTCCTTCTACACCTCAGTCTCCAACCTCTGCTCTCTGTAACAGTCCTTCTGCACCTCAGTCTGAAACCTCTGCTCTCTGCACGATCCTTCTGCACCCCAGTCTAAAACCACTGCTCTCTGTAACAGTCCAACTGCACCTCAGTCTCGAACCTCTGCTCTCTGTAAGATCCTTCAGCAACCCAGTCTCCAAACACTGCTCTCTATAACAGTGCTTCTGCACCCCAGTCTCCAAACTCTTCTCTCTGTAACAGGCCTTCTGCATGCAAGTCTCCAAACTCTGCTCTCTGCAATGATCCTTCTGCACCCCAGGCTCAAACCTCTGCTCTCTTTAATGGTCCTACTGCACCCCAGTCTCCAACCTCTGATCTTTACAACAGTCCTTCTGCACCTCAGCCTGAAACCTCTGCTCTCTGAACAATCCTTCTGCACCCAAGTCTCCAACATCTACTCTATGTAACAAGACTTCTGCACCTCAGTCTCCAACCCCTCCTCTCTGTAACAGGCCTTCTCCAGGCCAGTCTCCAAACTCTACTCTCTGTAGCAGGCCTCGGCACGCCAGTCTCCAAAATTTTCTCTCTGCAACGATTCTTCTGCACCCCAGTCTCCAACCTTGCTCTCTGCAATGATCCTAGTGCACCCCAGTCTCTAACCTCTGATCTCTGCAACAGTGCTTCTGCACCTCAGTCTCCAAATTCTGCTTTCTGTAAGATCCTTCTGCACCCCTGTATCCAACCTCTGCTCTCTTTAACAGTCCTTCTGAATTTTAGTCTCCAAACTCTGCTCTCTGTTACAGGCCTTCCACATCTCAGTCTCCAAACTCTGCTCTATGCAACAGTCCTCTGCACCACAGTCTCAATCCTATGCTCTCTAAAACAGTCCTTCTAAACCCTAGTTACCAACATCTGCACTCTGCAACAGTCCTTCTGCAACCCAGTCTCCAACATCTGCTCTCTGCAACACTTGTGCACCTCAGTCTGAAAACTCTGCTCTCTGCAACGACTCTTCTGCACCCCAGTCTTCAACCTCTGCTCTCTGTAACAGTCCTTCTAGACCTCAGTCTCCAAACTCTGCTCTCTGTAAGACCCTTCTGAAACCCACTCTTTAAACTCTGCACTCTGGAACAGTAATTCTGCACAACAGTCTTTAAACTCTACTGTCTGTAACAGAACTTCTGCACTCCAGTCTCCAACCACTTCTCTCTTCAACGATTCTTCTCCACCCCAGACTCCAACATCTTCTCTCTGCAACAGTCCTTTGCACCCCAGTCTCCGAACTCTGCTTTCTGTAAGATCCATCTGAACCCCAGTCTCCAACCTCTGCTCTCTGTAAATGTCCTTCTTCACCCCACTCATCAAACTCTGCTCTCTGTAACAGTCCTGCTTAACCCAAGTCTCCAATATCTGCTCTCTGCAACAGTACTTCTCCACCCCAGTCTCCAAACACTGCTCTCTGCAACAATATTTCTGGACCCCAGTCTCCAACGTCTGCTCTCTTCAACAGTCCTTCTGCACCACAGTCCCCAACCTCTGCTCTCTGTAATATCCTTCTGCACTCCGGTTTCCAGACTCTGCTCTTCGTAACATTATTTCTCCACCCAAGTCTCCAACCTCTGTCTTCTGAAACAGTACTTCTGCTCCCCAGACTTCAAGATCTGCTCTCTGTAACAGTCCTTCTGTACCGCAGTCGTTAACCTGTGCTCTTTGTAAGGGTCCATCTACACCCCAGTCTCCAACCTCTGATTTCTGTATCAGTCTGTCTGAACCCCAGTCTCTAACCTCTGTTCTCTGTATCTAACCGTGTGCACCTCAGTCTCCAACCTGTGCTCTATGTAAGAATCCTTCTGCACCCCAGTATCCAACCTCTGCTCTCGGTAACAGTCCTATACCGCAGTCTCCAACCTCTGTTTTCTGCAACAGTCTTTCTGCACCCCAATTTCCAAACTCTGCTTCCTGTAACAGTCCTTTTGCACCTGAGTCTCCAAACTAACCTATGTGTAACAGTCCTTTTACACCTCAGTTTCCAACGTCTGCTCTTTGTAACCGTCCTTCTTTACCTCTGTCTGAAACCTCTGCTCTCTGCACGATCCTTCTGCACCCCAGTCTCAAACCACTGCTCTCTGTAACAGTCCACCTGCACCTAAGTCTCCAACCTCTGCTCTCTGTAACATCCTTCGTCAACCCAGTCTCCAAACTCTGCTCTCTATAACAGTCCTTCTGCACCCCAGTCTCCAAACTCTCCTCTCTGCAACAGTCCTTCTGCACCCCAGTCTCGAACACCTGCTCTCTGCAACAGTTCTTCTGAACCTCAGTCTGAAAACTCTGCTCCCTTAAACCACCCTTCTGCACGCCAGTCTCCTAATTCTGCTCTCTGTAACAGTCCTTCTGCACCTCATTCTCCCAACTCTGCTCACTTTAAGATCCTTCTACAACCCAGTCTTTAAATTCTGCACTCTGTAACAGTCCTTCTGCACAACAGTCTCCAAACTCTGCTCTCTGTAACAGTACTTCTGCAACCCAGTCTTCAACCTCTACTCTCTGTAACAGTCCTTCTGTACTGCAGTTTCCAAACTCTTTTCTCTGTAATGGTTTTTCTGCACCTCAGTCTTAAATAACTGCTCTCTGCAACAGTCCTTCTGCAACCCAGTATCCAACCTCTGCTCTTTAGAACAATCCTTCTATACCCCAGTCTCCATAATCTACTCTTTGCAACGAACCTTCTGCACCCCAGTTTCCAAACTCTGCTCTCTGTAACATTCTTTCTGCATTCCAGTCTCCAACGTCTACAATATGCAATGGTCCCTCTGCACCCCGGTCTCCAAACTTGTTCTCTACAACAGTTCTTCTGTACTGCAGTCTTCAACCTCTGTTCTCTGTAAGGGTCCTTCTGCACCCCAGTCTCCAACCTCTGCTTTCTGTATCAATCCTTTTGCACAACAGTCTCCGAACTCTGCTCTCTGTAACAGTCCTTCTGCACCTCACTCTTCAACCTCTGCTCTTTGCAACAGTGCTTCTTCACACCAGTCTTAAACTTCTGCTCTCTGCAACAGTCCTTCTCAACCCCAGTCTCCATCATCTGCTCTCTGTAACAGTCCTTCTGTACTGCAGTTTCCAAACTCTTCTCTCTTTTACGGTACTTCTGCACCCCACCCTCCAACCTCTGCTTTCTCTATCAGTCTTTCTGCACTCAGATCTCCAACCTCTGTCCTTTGTAATAGTCCTTCTGCACCTCAGTCTCCAAAGTCTACTCTCTGCAACAGTTTGTCGGCACCCCAGTCTCCAACCTCTGCTCTCTGTTATACTCTTTCTGTACTACAGTCTCCAACTTCTTCTCTGTTTAATGATCCTTCTGGACCCCAGTCTCCAAACTCTGCTTTCTGCAATGGTCCTTCTGCAACCAAGCCTCTAACCTCTGTACTCTACAACAGTTATTCTGCACCACAGTCTCCAACCTCTGCTCTCTGTAACAGTCCTTCTGCACCCCAGTCTCCAACCACTGCTTTCTGTATCAGTCTTTTTGCACCACATTCTCCAAACTTTTCTCTCTCTAACAGTTCTACTGCACCTCAGTCTGCAACCTCTGCTCTGTGCAATAGTCCTTCTGCACCCCAGTCTCTAACCTCTGCTATCTGCCACAGTCCTTCTGCACCACAGTCACCAACCTCTGCTTTCTGTATCAGTCCTTCTGCACCCCAGTCTCCAAACTCTGCTCTCTGTAACAGTCCTTCTGCACCTCAGTCTCCAGCCACTACTTTCTGCAACGATCCTTCTGAACCACAGTTTCCAAATTCTGCACTCTGTAACAGTCATTCTACACCTAGTCTCCAACCTCTTCTCTCTGTACCAATCCTTCTGCACCTCAGTCTCCAAACTCTGCACTCAGTGTCAGTCCTTTTGCACCCCAGTCTCCAAACACTGCTCCCTGTAACAGTTTTTCTGCACCTCAGTCTTAAACAACTGCTCTCTGAAACAGTCCTTCTGCACCCCAGTCTCAAACCTCTGCTCTTTAGAACAGTCCTTCTATACCCCAGTCTCCATAATCTACTCTCTGCAACGATCCTTCTGCACTCCAGTTTCAAAACTCTGCTTTCTGTAACATTACTTCTTTACCACAGTTTACCACCTCTGTCCTCTGCAACAGTCCTCTTCTTCCAAGACTCTGAATTTTGCTCTCTGTAACAGTCCTTCTGTACCACAGTCTCCAACCTCTGCTCTTTGTAATGGTCCTTCTAAATCCCAGTCTCCAACCTCTGCTTTCTGTAACAGTCTGTCTGAACCCCAGTCTCCAACCTCTGTTCTCTGTATCTATCTTTCTGCACCTCAATCTCCATCCTTTGTTCTATGTAAGAGTCTTTCTGCACCCCAGTCTTCAACCTCTGCTCTCGGTAACTATCCTATACCGCAGTCTTTAACCTCTGCTTTCTGTAACGGTCCTTCTGCACCCCAGTTTCCAAACTATGCTTCCTGTAACAGTTCTTCTGCACCTTAGTCTCCAAACTGTACTCTTTGTAAAAGTCCTTCTACACCTCAGTCTCCAACCTCTGCTCTCTGTAACAGTCCTTCTGCACCTCAGTCTGAAATCTCTGCTCTCTTCACGATCCTTCTGCACCCCAGTCTAAAACCACTGCTCTCTGTAACAGTCCACCTGCACCTTAGTCTCGAACCTCTGCTCTCTGTAAGATCCTTCAGCAACCCAGTCTCCAAACACTGCTCTCTATAAAAGTGCTTCTGCACCCCAGTCTCCAACCTCTTCTCTCTGAAACAGGCCTTCTGCAGGCAAGTCTCAAACCTCTGCTCTCTTTAATGGTCCTACTGCACCCCAGTCTCCAACCTCTGATCTTTACAACAGTCCTTCTGCACCTCAGCCTGAAACCTCTGCTCTCTGCAGAATCCTTCTGCACCTAAGTCTCCGACCTCTACTCTATGTAACAAGACTTCTGCACCTCAGTCTCCAACCCCTCCTCTCTGTAACAGGCCTTCTCCAGACCAGTCTCCAAACTCTACTCTCTGTAGCAGTCCTCGGCACGCCAGTCTCCAAAATTTTCTCTCTGCAACGATTCTTCTGCACCCCAGTCTCCAAACTTGCTCTCTGCAATGATCCCAGTGCACCCCAGTCTCCAACCTCTGATCTCTGCAACAGTGCTTCTGCACGTCAGTCTCCAAATTCTGCTCACTGTAAGATCCTTCTGCACCCCTGTATCCAACCTCTGCTCTCTGAAACAGTCCTTCTGCATCTGAGTCTCCAAACTCTGCTCTCTGTTATAGGCCTTCCACATCTCAGTCTCCAAACTCTGCTCTATGCAACAGTCCTCTGCACCACCCTCTCATTCCTATGCTCTCTAAAACAGTCCTTCTACACCCTAGTTACCAACATCTGCACTCTGCAACAGTCCTTCTGCTACCCAGTCTCCAACATCTGCTCTCTGCAACACTTGTGCACCTCAGTCTGAAAACTCTGCTCTCTGCAACGACTCTTCTGCACCCCAGTCTTCAACCTCTGCTCTCTGTAACAGTCCTTCTACACCTCAGTCTCCAAACTCTGCTCTCTGTAAGACCCTTCTGAAACCCACTCTTTAAACTCTGCACTCTGGAACAGTAATTCTGCATAACAGTCTTTAAACTATACTGTCTGTAACAGAACTTCTGCACTCCAGTCTCCAACCACTTCTCTCTTCAACGATTCTTCTCCACCCCAGACTCCAACATCTTCTCTCTGCAACAGTCCTTTGCACCCCAGTCTCCGAACTCTGCTTTCTGTAAGATCCATCTGAACCCCAGTCTCCAACCTCTGCTCTCTGTAAATGTCCTTCTTCACCCCACTCATCAAACTCTGCTCTCTGTAACAGTCCTGCTTAACCCAAGTCTCCAATATCTGCTCTCTGCAACAGTACTTCTCCACCCCAGTCTCCAAACACTGCTC
>NW_027522844.1:0-74279 GCF_052094955.1 Ictidomys tridecemlineatus | reverse complement strand
CTTAGCTGTTTTTCTGTAGACTAAGGGAACCTCCTGAGGGTAATGGGAACAACTATTGGTTGTTTAGCACATAACAAACACCATTTTCCAGACGAAAATGGGAGGATTTGGTTAAAAGAGAGTGCCTCCCTCTTGCAGCATTTTTTAAAATTCATCAAATACTTCTGAGCATAGGAATTGTAATGGAAGATTTTAAACTGGTTTTTGAACGCTAACTTTGACATTAAAGGGAACTTGGATGTTTTGTTACTAATTCCCTCATGTCTTTTCTCATTCCTACAATCTGATTTGCTAGTGTTTCTGATTGGCAAAGGAAGGGAGAATCCAGGAGGGAATGGAAGCAGGAGGTTGGGAGTGTTGGGTGGCCAAAATGGAGGTAAATGTAACTGGGCCTTTCCCTCATATTTCCCTTATATAGCCCTTAGGGTAACAGGGAGGAGTTTTCAGAGGAGGAACCTTAGGATTTTCCCCTGAGTGAAGCTCAGGCCATAAATCACAATTGTTCCATACTCCTCCTTCCACCTCCACACATTCTTGGAAGATCAGGACTAGGGACAATGTGTACTCTCCCAGTTGCTCTCTGGCCCTGGACAGAAGAGTAGGAAGCGGCTTCAGCTGACCCAACACCTGTATTTAACAGGCGATTGTCAGCTTCCTAGGTCAGGTAGCGTTTCACCCTAGTCTTGAAGAGTGGCGGCTGCACTAAGTGTATTTAAATAGCTGACAGGTGCCCATCATCCTCCAAAATAAAGGAGACAGAAAGATGCACCTCAAACAGATATGTTTTGCATCAAGAGGAGCTTACCTCAGTGTGGACCTCCGTGGAACCTCCGAGTATGATATCGCTGGTTATTGGTGAGGACTCCTGCTTCCCCACATGTTGAAGTTTGAACATTAGAGAAGCATGCGGAGAAAAGAATATGAAGCTTGGTTTATTTAAAAGGAATAAGGGGGCCACAGCCGGTATCCTGGGATCCCAAGAAGCCAGGTGTTCTGCCCTTTTTATATGTCCTAGGCTTCCTTTGTTCCCCTTCATTCCGCCCTTAAATCTCTCCTTCCTGTGTACTGGGTCTAGTAATGCTTGGTGGGATGGCCAAAAGGTGGGAAATAGGTGGGCCGAACAGGAAGGGCAGGGTTGAGTAGACAGAAACACATTAACAACCTCATAGCTCCCTGTAGGGCAGGGAAATTTGTGGGACTGTTTACCTTAGCAACAGGTTGGAGCAGGGGCAGATTCTTGATTAGATCCCTCAGGTGATATTCACCAATTTCCCAGACTCACTCAAAATTGGCCTCCTAGATCCGACCTGACATGATTTACCTATCTACACCGACTGCCTGTGTAATTGTGGCTTCAGCACCCTTGGAAAATCCTTCTTTTACTCCCAGAGTGCTCCTTAAACTCTAATGCCAAAAGGAGTCACCTGCTCTTACTTTAGCAGGAGATTCTGATTCAGTAGGTCTGTGGGGAGCCTGAGAGTGCAGTTCCAGCCAGCCCTCAGGTGAAGGCCTCCTAGGAGGGAACAGCTCCCAGTAGCCAGTAGACTATAAACTACAGCCAGTGGGACCCAGGCCCACAGGGCAGAAAGTGGGCAGGCAAAGACAGCCTTATCTGTTTTCCATTCACAAACAGGACCCTGTTTCTGGCTGCTGCAGCACACCAACCACCATTGAAAAGAAAGAAAGTGAAGATCTTTGCTTGGTGAGGTGTGAAGGGGTGTGGTGTTGGAATGCAAGGGGTGTGGTTGGAATGTGATGTTAGGCAGGCAAGAAATCACAAACCTCTGCCTCTTGATTCTGCTTTGGATCCGTGAGACACGCTGGTCTTCAGCACCCTGATGGTCCAACTTCCACCCTTTCAAATCTTAGGATATACTCTGGGTATTGTTGCTGCTGGGAAAGAAAGTTATATTTTAGGTAGTGAAAATTTCTTTTACATCTCAGTAACATGGTTTTCATTTCAGTGGCCTTTAGAGATTAATAAATACACTCTACAATTTATCATGATCTCTTAGTTAATTAATGACTAGATATTTTTCTCTATTTTCTAAAAACCTTTTTATAAACCTAGAACATTTATAAACATTGGGCGATCAAGAGTCTTTTTATATCTAATGGCGCTAATGGTTGTAAAAGAAATGTAGAGACCCGTTATCCAAAACTTTCAATTGCTAATCAAAATTTAAATTAAGTTTCTTCTTTTTTAAGTTTTTTATCATTGCAGATGGACACGTTAACTGTATTTTATTTAATTTTTTATGTGGTGCTCTGGATCCAACCCAGTGCCTCGCACATGCTAGGCAAGCCTTCTACCACTGAACCACAACCCCTGCCACTTCCTTGATTCTTGACGAGACCTTTTTTTCATATTTTACCCTCTGCCTTTCATATTGCCCTCTAGTTTTCTCACTCTAAATAAAACAAGATAAGAGGGAAGATGTCAGTTTTTCATAAGAAACGATATGCTTTCAATGACAGACATAGTGATAGCTCACTTATGGGATTGTAAATGATAGGAGTGGGATAGTAGCCAGGGCCCAAGGCAGAAACTGGTGCTGGTAACAGCTTAAGTTTGAAAATGGCAAGGCAAAAGTTGGGGCTTAACCTGAAGGCAAATGGGCAAAAAAAGGGCTTTTGTCTTCCCATTCACTGAGTGTTTTGGTTTTCTGGTTTACAACTGGCTGACTAAATTCATGAAATAACTTCTTTTTGTTTCTTTTATTTGAAGAGGGGATAAAATGTAATTACGAAAAATTCCCTTGTCTGAGGCTGTACCTCAGTGGTAAAGTGCTTGGTGCACATGCGTGAGGCACTGGGTTTAAACCTCAGCACCACATAAAAGTACATAATGACACCGTGTGTTCATCTACAACTAAATAAATTTTTTTAAAAATCCCTCACAGTTACTATAATCACTTAATAAAAATCTCATTATATTATAGACCAAATGAGGCTGATTTGATTTGAAAAACTTTCTAAAGGTCTACAAAATGAAGCACACAGATGGAAAATATGCTCACACTAAGACACTACTATAGCTGGATATTCCAGGTTCAGTCTGGCCACCACTCCACCTTGTGCCTTTCAACCCAAACAAGGACGGTGTGAATCTGCAGGGCTCCTTTGCGGGGCTGGCAGCACAGGGCAGTGGATCTGAAATAGAAATGGGTTTCAGAGACCAAGAAAGCAGGAGCAGGCTGTGGGAACACCCCTGGGGGGCACATGTGGCTTCCAGCAGGCTCTTCTTCCCTTCTGTACTTTTGCATGCACTGATCTACTGCAGTAGCTTAGGGATTGCAAGACCTGATAGGTGCTTGTACAGAAGTCTCCAATCCTATCCATAAAGGAAGTCATTTCTGTGACTTTAAGGATCCTGCTCAGCAACCCTTAGGTAAGTGGATTTGTTCTTGACTATTCCAGGCTTTCCCAAGATGGGGAATTTCCCCCCACATTTTGATCCCTTTCCTGGTAGAACTCTAGGACTGCAGAATTCTGCACCTGTTCCCACAGGAGAGAAAAAAAAATTTAGTTTTATTCATCTGCTGCCATGTACATAAGCCCAAGGTACTTTGGAAAGATATTCTAACAGGACAATGGAAAGGTCCTGACCCAGTAATTGTCTGGAGTTGGGGGTCTGTTTGTGTATTTCCACAGGAAGAACAGCAGCCGATTTGGATTCCAGAGAGATTAACCAAAGTTCTAACCCAGTGATTGTCTGGAGTCGGGGGCCTGTTTGTGTGTTTCCACAGGAAGAACAGCAGCTGATTTGGATTCCGGAGAGATTAACTAAAATCCTGACCCAGTGATTGTCTGGAGTCGGGGGTCTGTTTGTGTGCTTCCACAGGGAGAACAGCAGCCAATTTGGATTCCAGAGAGATTAACTAAAGCGATTCCTACAAACCAAAAAGAAGATGATTTGGCTCAAATCCATAACAGCTGATATCCAAAACTCCAATTTGGCTATCCTTACGTCTGCAACAGAACCAGGATTCTTTTTTCAATATCTGTTTTATTTATTGCCCTTTCCCATATCATGAAGTTCTATTTTGTTTTTTGAGCTCATACAGACCTAGGTTAATGTTTTGCTGATCAGTTCTATTTTTTTTTTTTGACTATAGAGTTTTTAAACATTGCAATGGAGATTTCACCTGTAAAAAGTTATAAGGCCTTTACTATTATGTTATGTGTTGTATGTATTATATTATGTGTGCACACTTGTGTTTTGTGTTATATGTTTGAATGTATGTATGTCCATATATCATATATGATGAGCGCTCATGAAAAAATGGATCCAAATATCGTTTTTTTTATTCACGTGATTTAAATGGTTTAATTTAAATTGGTTAAATAACTGTTAAGAATTGTTTTAATATGTAAACAAAAAAGGAGGTTAACAGATCTGTTTGTTTACTTTCACCTATCCTTTTCATTATATTTAATAATTCTCTTCAATATAATGTAAATTGTTAAGAAAATTGTTTTCTTTTAGTGCCTTCTGGAATGTTACATAATTTTTCTTTAGCCATTATTGCCAGAATTCTGATCTTCATCCTAGTGCCGGTAAAAAGACAATGTAAATTGTTAAGAAAATTGTTTTCTTTTAGTGCCTTCTGGAATGTTACATAATTTTTATTCAGCCATTATTGCCAGAATTCTGATCTTCATCCTAGTGCCGGTAAAGACAATGTAAATTGTTAAGAAAATTGTTTTCTTTTAGTGCCTTCTGGAATGTTACATCATTTTTTCTTTAGCCATTATTGCCAGAATTCCTACCTTCATCCCTGTGCCAGTGAAGACAAAGATAAAACTAATCTACCGTTTCTGCAATAGCCATCACTGAACCGCTTACAGAACTTGCCTAAACTATGTGTCACTTGTATGCATTGTGAACTCACTTGTATGCATTGCGAACTATCTGTTGGTGCAGCGACTTGTGGTAATGTTGAGGTATTTTTGCTGATGATGTCATCGGTGGTACAATTTTCCCAAAAGGAGCCGTCAATTGGCTTGGTATATCTTCCTCCCTTCTGCTTGTCATGATCATTGAGTTACAGAGGTGAGGCAAAGAACCTTAACCCCCCCGCTGGTACCTCTCCACAGGTGTGGCTGTATACTGGACCAGTAGTCAATGACCGGTAAGATCCAATTACAATGGTACCAACCTAAGACTGGAGGCTGACGCCCTGAGATCAGCTCATCCGAAGACGGGTAAGGACCATATGTAGTATTGGACAACCTAAGGCAGGCAGGGTCCCTAAGCCACATGCTTGTTGTTTAAACAGAGAGGGGGAGATGTTGAGAGCCACAGCCAAAAGGGCCCCAGCAAACTTCCAGCTGCTGGCTGATGATTGGCTCACAGTGGCCCCAGCAACATCTAGCTGATTGGCTCCTCTGCGGTGATGTTCATTGGTTTATTTCCCTGCCCTTCAGACTATGGAACTGCTCATTGGGGGACTTCTTTGGCTCCGCCCACGTGACCCAGCCAATCAGCCTCAAGAGCAGGAGGATTGTGGGAGGTAGTGAGGTTGGTGTGGGTGAGAGGCTTGTGGAAGCCTGTGGTGGCAGTTGGGCTCTGAGGGTTTTTTTTCCTGAGGAGCTGTTTTGTTTGGTTTGTAGTTCTAAAAATAAAGTTAGTTTCTTTTGACAAGTGGCTCCTGAATTGTGCCCAGCCAGACTTCTGCATTCATCTTTGTGTTTTGTATGCTTTTAAATTTCATCTATTGACACAGATTTACAACAAACATTGAAAGGATTCATGTTATATCTTCATTCATATAGAGTGCATTGGTCACTTCCACCAACTTGTCTTCCATCTTATCCTCACCCTTTCCTAGACCCTAATAATCCCTACTCTACATTCAAGTAAACTTTTTGTTTATGCAATTCTATATTTGAGTGAGAACATACCATACTTGTAGCTATTTTCCTAACAACTGCCCTAAGTAAGCACTCCGAATATGCTTAAGTGAATAATAATGCAGAGTTGTTGACATTGAAAGTAAAAGTATAATTAAACAGAGGAGCCTGTGTTTGTATAAGATGTAATATATATATGCTTCTAATACTTTTTTAATAACCAATTTCTGATAACCAGGCAACTGTGAGCCATACCTCTAATCATACCTATTAAGGAGCCTGAGGTGGGAGGACTGAGTTTTAGAAAGCCTGGGAAATTTAGGAAGACTCTGTCTCTAAAAGAAAATACCATTAAAGGGGTCTGATGGAAGAACGTGAAAAATTCTTATACATTAGGGAGATGTTATAACGGGCCACAGTTATGCATTTGTTCTTCATTGGGGTTATGCTTCTAGGATAATAAATAATATGATCGTATAAGAATGATTAAACCTTTACAAAGGTTATTTGTTTTACTATGTCTCAGGAACTGTTGTTACTTTGCTCATATTTCCTTTTTTCTCTTTCAGCACTGGGAATTGAAGCCAGGTCTTTGGAACAAAGCTACATCCCTGGGCTTTTTACCATTTTGAGAGAGGGTCTCCTTCAGTTGCTCACCTGACCTCAAACTTATATTCCTTCTGCCTCAGCCTCCTAGTTGCTAGAATTACAGGTGTGTGACACAACTATGCCGGACTGACCTATGGTTTCTTAAAATCATAAAACATAATTTTAAAAATCAAAAATTTTGTTCTCACTTCACAGATTGAACAATGTCCACCAGCTGTGCCTTAAAATTTTTAAATTTAAAATGGTAGCTTTCCATCCCTTTCCCCCGCCCCAAACCTCTCTCTTCCCCTTCGTTCTCATAATTTAGGAATTAATCAGTAAAGAAACAAAACAGGTAGCTCAGAATTCCAGTCAAGACTAGAGAATTGATCTCCATCTTTTTTCCAAACAGGCCTCTCTATGGAGGACTGAGCTACAGCATTACCTATGGATTGATTTGGGATAATGAATGAAGCCTTTGTAGAAGCAGAGGTACATGCCCTGAAGAAGCACTGTGAACATGGGATTTCACAGACACAAAGTAAACAGGGAGTCTGGCATATCATAATGAGTAAGCCTTTGTGAAATATTTTAACCTTAATCTATTGAATCTAATTATTTAGTTAGTTAATCTAATTAATTACTGATACAAATTAGATTTATTATAATTGCATCCAAGATGATTGCTCTTCCTTTTTTCTTTTTTTAAATTTGTTTTTCCTAGATATCCAGGAGAGTGAATATGATTGCTTTTCAACTGAAGTTCATCAGACCCAACCTTGTAAGCAATTTGCTGCCAAGAGTACCATCATCACCCAACATAATGAACTCTACCTTGAGATTGTGCAAGAGGGCCATCAGTTAACACCAAATGCTGAGTAGCCACCCAATCCTTTGCCTCCTCTCTCAGCCTTGCCACTGCCTCTTCTAGAGGACAAAGTCATGGACCATTCTCTCCTTGTGAAGCAGGCTCTGGAATCTGCAGAGATGACAGTAAGATCCCAGTTGCTTTTGTCACTGAGCTTAGAAGATTCTGGACATTGGTTCCCCCTTCTGTCCTCAACTTGGAGAACCCTGGTGGGAAAGCCTATATTTCCATTGGAAACTGCTCTCAAGGCCATGGGGACCGCTATATTGGGTCTGCCTCTACCTGGACACTTGCCTAGAGCCCACACACCATAGAACCATCCCTAGTTCTACCTTCCTTCCTTTCCGGAACCCTGTGCCCATGACACCAAAGAACTCAAATTCATCCTCAGGAGAGTGCCATGCTGCAAGGCAACCAGGCAGTCACCTGCCCTGACAGTTTCTGTTGGTCAAATCCATAGTCTTAGAGACGGGCTCCCCAGAAACATGCAGACTTTTAATCTTGATCTATGACCACTGATTCCTAAGAGTACTGGGTGGTCAGACTGGTAGATTTTATTTCAACTTCTGTTGACGAAAAATGTAAGATGTATCACTTACCAAAGTCTCCTTGTTTACTTTCTAATAGGCAATTGATGTTATTTTTAGAGACCATCATCAATATTTGTTTCCCTTGCTCAGCAGGAGACAGAATGAAGAGAGAAGAGAGGATGGAGGAGTGCTGCAAGGATGGGAGAAAGAACTCTGATTCTGAGCTGTGCTGTGGACTTCACATCAGAGCCTTAGAGAAGGTCTCCTTTGGTGCACAGAGGTGTGTAAAATATCCAGGGAAAGCAATGCAAAGGAGCCCCAAATTTTGGCCTCAAACAAATCTTTCCAAGTATAGGAAAGAATGTGTGGGATGGCAGGAGTTCCTTAGCTGGGAAGTGTGTCTCTTTGCACAATATTTGTATCCTGCATCTACCTAAGGAAGGGCCTGGAGTCTCTGGTGTCTAAGACACCCACAAGGCTGTCCCTGTCCAGCACAGCTTCTCTCAGACACCTCAGACTGGGAACACTGAGATCCAGTTTAATACCAACCAGGGAGAGGAGGTCATGGAAGGCAGAATGTCTGCCTCTGGTCCCAGGATCCCTGTGGTAATGATTTAACATATATAGGAAATGTACAAATATCTCTATTTAAACAATTTATTTCTTGATGAAAAGGGGTATACAAAAGAAAAACTGTAAAAAACTAGATGAAATTTTGAGAGACATGTTTTCTTTTACCTGATATTTGCTCAAACAAAAATTATATAAAACTAACCTTATAAAAACATCCTAAAAGCAGAAAGATTTTAAATACTTTTTATGTAGAATATGTATTTTTAAAATATTTTTTCAGTTGTAGATGGACACAACAACTTTATTATTTCTCTTTATGTGGTGCTGAAGATCAAACCCAGGGCCCCACACATGTTAGATGAGCATTCTACCTCTGAGCCACAACCCCAGTTGAACAGGAAATGTATTATTTTATGGATAAAATCTAAGTCCTTTCTTTTGGGGTTGTTAAAAATGAAAGAGATTATAATAAGTTCAAAAGCACAAAGTGGAATTTAAAAGCATGATTTTATTACTTTTGTCTTCAGGTACAGACAGTGAACACACACAGTTTACACACAAGGAATAAAGAAAATTCGCAATCTGATTTAAAAGCAAAAGCAGATTTCAGACTGAATATTAGAGAATGTCTCTCAAAATCACACAGCAACTGACCCATAAAGAGAGACTTTCAGAAATTAGAAAAGACTGGACAGGCAGCCATCAGCACTAGAGCAAACCTCTATAGAGCCATAAAGACCCTGGCAAATTTCAGAATACTGGGTCATTCCAAGTGTTTGTCAGGAATGTGTGCATGCCGTACTGCACACCCCTATTGGAAAGTAAATGCTGCATTCACCCTAAAGAACAATCTGGCAAGTATCAGTAAAATTAAGGTTATTCACTTTTTATGGAACAATTCTATTGATGGTCACCTGCCCTCAAGAAATTCTCCCACAGGTTCATAGAGACAATTATGTGTGGTTATGGGGGACAGTAGCAATATGAATGTCCACTGCAGGACAATGGAGAGTTAGAGTGTGATCAGAGGCTACTATGTCAGAGTTTAAAGCAGCAGATGAAATGTACATAAAAAGATCTTAGTAACTTGCAGATGGGGAGTTTGAGTGCAGATTAGTGGTAGAGTGCTTGCCAACATGCATGAAGCCCTAGAGTCAATACTCAATGCTATCAAAAAAAAAAAAAAAGAATGAAAGAAAAAGAAAAAAAATCAGAAAATGTTAAGATTTCTTCTAAATACAATTGGGTGTGTCCCCTGAACCTTTTTACATCAATTAAAAATATAATCACCTGAAGAATAAATCACGCCTCTTCCTACAACTTGTCAGAGATGATCTGTGAAAATGGTTTACTATTGTCTTGATACAAAAAGCTCCACAAAATCGTGCAAATCAAGAGGTTCAAATTTTTGTGTTCACTTTTAGAATACAAAGAAACTGCCAAGGCCATCAAGGATATGCATATCAAAATGGCCAAAAACTATCTGAAGGGTGTCACTTTAAAGAATCGATATGACTGGGCATAGTGGTTCTTGCCTGTAATCCCAGCAGTTCCAGAGACTGAGACAGCAGGATTCCAAGTTCCAGGCCACCCTTGGAAACCTAATGAGACCTTATATAACTTTGTGAGACCCTGTCTCAAAATAGAAAATTAAAAGGAACTTGGGAATAAACTCAGTAGTAAACACTCCTAGATTCACTCATCAATAACCAAAAAAATAAAAATTATAAAATAACACTGTGTACCATTCCACTGTTAGAATGTGGTTGGTGTGTCGAGGCCAAACAGTGAGGCTGACATAGGTCCATTGAGAAAAAAAAAAAAATTGCTGAATTTTGGCAGACATGCTTACATATGAAGAAAATGATGCTGAACTTGAGAGTTGAGATATGGATTTTCTGGTCATCGAATGTTTCCAGATGAACAAAGAACTCAAGATACACTGCCACATTTACAGAGCTCCTGGCCAGATTAAGCCATACATGATCTCCCCCTGCCATATTCAGATGATTCTTATTCCTAAACCAAGAGAAGAAGATGCACTCACACATGCATACACACGCACATATATACAAAAAGAAGAAGAGGAAGAGAAAAAGAAAGAGGAAAAGGCAGAGGAAGAAGAAGAAGAAAGGAAAGAAAGAGGAAAAGAGGGAGAGAGGAAGTGTGGGGGGGGAGGATAATAAAATGTTCTTAAATTGCTGAGGCTTGCCTTGAACTTTCAAATCTTCCTGCTGCAGCCTCCTCAGTCACTCTGTTTACAGGTGTGCTCCATCAGGTCTGACTAAATAAACATTTCAATAAAATAGAAATGGGAGGAATTGCAATGAAAATAGGGAGGGTAGGTAAAGGAGAACAACTCAGGATAGAATATACATATTTACATTAAAAAGTTGAGGCTCCTGAAAAAGACACTATACATAATGTGGCATTAATTCCACTTATTTGCCCTTTAGACAGAAAAGTCAGAGGAAATTTAGATACCTTTTGATGCAGGAAATCTAGACATAGATTACAACAATTACAATTCTAAATAGCCATAGGATTCCCTTTTCAACACAACCTGCTCCCCTTACTCGCTTCACTACTAAGCTATGTATGCTTGAAAATTTAGCTTTTCCATTCAGCTCCAGGATGAATTAGCTTATGGACTTTAGAGTACGATGCAGCACCACTGAGTCTGGTCTCTAAAACCAGCCAGTCCATATGCAGAGCACTAGGTAGGTGTAGTGACCCTTTCAGGCAATCCCAAAGAAGCAAAAGACTGAGGGAAGAAAAACAGATGTTTGAGGCCATCCTAGGCAACATAGCCAGATCTTCTCTCAAACACAAGATAAAAAGGGCTGAGAGGAAGCTTAGTGGTAAAGCCTAACATTCAATCATGAGAATCATCAAAAAACAAATAAAATAAATAAGTGCAGAATTAGACCCAGTAATTGCATGGTTTTGATTTTTTTGTTTTTTTGTCTTGTTTTGTTTTTCTAAAGAGACAGTCTTTCTGAGTTGCTTTGCATGTTGCCCTTGCTGAGTCTGTTTTGAATTCAAGATTGTCCTGCCTTGACCTCCAAGCCACTGGAATTATCGAGGTACACCACTATGCCTGGTTAATTTGTCTATGTTTATCTGAAATAGAGAAAGAATTTTTACAGTGAATTGAAACTAGAAAGCTAGAGCCTGACTTCTGTCCTATCTCATCCACCCATCCTTTCCCTAATTCAATCAAAACCAAGGAATTTCCAAAATGCCTTCAGGATTGGTCCATTTGCACCTTAATCCTATCAAGTTCTTCAATCAATTTATGATGCAATTGAATGTCCCTCCCACATGATTGGGTATGATTTCTGAGGTCAGCTTCAGGACAGAATAGTATAAAAAGCTGTAGTCCATACCAGACTGAATGAGTTGCTCCTTGTCCTAGGCCAGGTACACACCTTGGCATGGTAGGGAAGCTGAAGCTATGGCAGTCTGTCAACCTGGGGATCAGTGACTCTTAGGAGATCTTATCTAGAGCCCCACGTTCTCCCAGGCCTGAACCCAGAAAGGTTGTGGGCCTGGGGACTGGATAATTTTCCTGTACTGAGCTGCCACTCTTGCCAGTGTCTCCAGAGCTGCCAAGATGTGAATTTTCCAGTAAGCCAACTGCGTCACTGGGCTTACACAGAGCAGGGAGCTGTCTGGGGAACTGAAGTAGTGTACTAACAGGATATGTTGTTACACAGGAGCAGGGAGTTAAGATGGACCAGCACCGAGTTCAAGACCTTAGGATCCAGCAGCCAGTGGCTGAAACCTGTCAGGAGCTCTAGTCACCTGAAGAAGAGGCAAGCACTACCACAAGTGGGGCACAATGAGCCCTGAACCTCCCAGGAGGTGCCAGTGCCTGTGCAATTGGACTGACACAAACTCAAGCTGTCTCCTGGAGCCCAGGTGGTCTCTGGAAGCTGCTGAAAACCCAAGTTTACATTCCAGAGGAAGCAAGAAAGGAAAGGAACACCATATTGAGGATGCCTTGAAGTACAATGCCCTTCAGCCAAAGCCCTAGAAAGAGCCTGGCAGACTCCAGTGGAGACCCTCATACTGTCCCTGTGGACTCATGCACTGGGACTGGGCCCTGCATGCCTAGGAGCCTTGAAGTCTTGGCTGTGCTGATAATCCCTTATTTTGTTCTTCTCTCCTGAATAATTTAAAGGTTCTTGAATAAGAAAAACTCTTTCTGTAATTAATTTGTTAAGGAATTCTTCCTTTAGATGGACTGAGAATTCTCACAGTTTTTAATCTGATTAAATTTTTCATGAAGATTAAAGCCATTCCTTTATTCACTGCTTATCCTTTGGTCTTGAGGGGGTGAGTAGAGGGTCAGGATGGGATGCTGTATACCTAGGTCTGGGGCAGGAAGGAGATAATTACTCAGGTTAGAGCTATGTCCTGAACCAATGGGAATCTCTGGAGATATGAGGGTAGTGTGATAACAGAATTTGTAGATGGGTGGCCACTTGCTGGTGTTTCTTCAAAACTTAATGTGACCTTCCAGAGGAGGGTAGAGAATCAGCATCAATAAGTATCCTTTAAATGGTCTACAGTTACTTTCTTATTAACTAAGGTAGGACACCAAAATGAAATCTCTAGTCTTGGGCCTCTGAGTTGACAACCATCGGATCCAAGACATCAGCTCTAGGTCAGACATGTCCAAGCAGTGACAGAATCCTGCTCTGGTGAGTTGTGTCCAGTGTAATAGACTTCATAGATTATACTTCAAGATCCATCAAAACTGAAAGCTTATGTGTGTGGGGTCACTTGCCTAATGTCAGTTTGCTCAGGTGGCTTTAGCAAACTGTCATCAGCAGAGTGTCCTGATGTATACCCTTAGTCCAAGCTACACAGGAGACTCAGACAGGAACATTGCTTGGGCCCAGAACTTTGAAGCCACCCTGGGCAACAGAACAAGAACCTGTCTCAAAAAATAAGAAGATAAATTACACTGGGATGAGCTTCAAAGAATGTAAATGCCTTCATTAGCATGGACATGGACTTTTATTAAACTTTCCTGTTCCCTGAAATAAAATAGGTTTTAAATTGAGGGGATTTGGATTTAGAGAGGCCTAGGTGCTAGGTCATACTGAACAGTGGGATCAGACCTGTTTGCCTTGTTTTTCTCATCAGTTTAATTGAGTGTCAATTGTCCATGGCAGGGAATGGTAGTAGAGGTCAAAGTGGAGTTGGAGTATTTATGTTGTTATAGTTAAGGCTTCATCCCGGGGTTTCATAAATTAACTTCCAGACCACTCATGTATAATCAAATCAAGACTTTATTGAAGCACACCATTGGCCACTGGCCAGAACATATAACTGTTCCCCTGATCATCCCAGAACAATTGCAAGGGCACTCTTTATAAGCCTGAAAACCACAAAAAGGACGTTTCGAGGGTGTAGCCAATGCAAGGAAGCCAAGTTACAGAAGTGGGAGAGTGCAGTCAGGTGGAGGGATGTGTAGCCAATCATAAGTAGCCCAGTTACCCCTGTTACAGAAACAGAGCCCCATTACACTAGGTATAGTTAGTTCCTTGTTCTTAAAGGTAGCAAAAAGAAAAGAACATCTTACCCTGATCATGACCCTTCTACTTGGCATGGTTGGTTTACAAAATGTAGTTACTAAACAAAATGGAGTCACGTTGGCTTGACTATCACAATGTGGTTCAGATATAGAGACAGGATTCTAATGGAATCATCCTTTCTTCTAAAAACCTAAAATTTAAATCAGTTTTTCTTCCTCTCCCTCTCCTCATTGCTATTCTTGCACCCTGGGGACAAGTAGAGGATTAGACACCATAATAAAGAAAGGAGGCTGGGTGTAGTGGCCCAGGCCTGTAATCCCAGGGATTGGAAGTCTGAAGGAGGAAAACAAGTTCAAGGCCATCGACAGTAAAATAAGGAGTCCTTCTCTCTCTCTCTTTCTCACACACACACACAAACACACACACACACACACACACACACACACACACACACACTCACAGAGATGTAGTTGAGTTTAGAGATATTATGAAGCTCTTGGAACCTGCACCACCAAGGGGGGCAAAAACACAATGTGTCATGACCACATTTGTCACAGTGCAAAGTTTTCAGACCTTGTGAAATGTTATGTTTTACAAATGTAGTTGTACAAAAGGACATTTTTCATTTTTGAGAACCTTCCATTGCTTTTACACACAAACCATGCCTACTAAAATATTGAGCATTGTAATAATGTACTTTCCTTTGGTTAAATTTACATAAAACAAAATTAGAACTCTCTAAAAACCTATATGCTCTCAATATTGAAAATGATGGGAAGAAATACAAAATATACCACATGATAAAAAACTTTATGTGGGCAAAAATAAAATAATAAATAAAAAAGAAAGAAACTGGCATTTAAAAGTGTTGGGGTTTTTTTGTTTTGTTTTTCTCTTGGAACCTGGGATTGAACCTGGGGGGCCTTAGCACTGAGGTACATCTGCTTTATTTATTTATTTATTTATTTATTTTGAATTTTTTTAATATTTCTTTTTTAGTTCTCGGCGGACACAACATCTTTGTTTGTATGTGGTGCTGAGGATCGAACCTGGGCTGTACACATGCCAGGAGTGCACGCTACCACTTGAGCCACATCCCCAGCCCTCCTGCTTTTTTATATTTGAAGAGATTCTCACTAAGTTGCTTGTGGCCTCATCAAATTACTGAGGATAGCCTAGAACTTGTGATCCTCTTGTCTCAGCCTTCTGAGTAGCTGGAATTACAGACATTTTAGGGGGTGATAATTGGCAATTGCATAGAAGTAGTACACAAAGCTGGCAGACTTTCTCAATCACAAACACTATTTCAAAATATTACATTTAGATGAATGGTGATTTTAAAAAATTAAGGCATGACACTCCTTGGAGATTATGTTCACATTCATTTTCTATGTGGTATTATTTTTCTGAAACACAATCAAAGTCACATGATCTTGAATTAAAAATGTTTCATAAAATAATCTCTGTTGGATATGTTTGAGAGAAGTCGCAGTGTCATTTTTATTGTCACAATTTTTGTTCACTATGATCCAAGTAGAAGTAGTTCTTATCATTAGGAGCCTAAAAATGTACATAAAACTAAACACTCCTTCCCAAACTTGCATCTTAACAATGCATTTAGGCCAAGTGAACTCTGCTTTGGAGTGGGTTTATAACTTGGCCCCTCTAGAGACAGAGCCCCACCCGCTGGTAACACAAATCACTAGGATACCAGGTAAGGCTCACCCATCCAATAGGCAAAATGTCTAGTGCCTTATAAAGTGTCTAGGGTTCTACAAAATTTCTTGTAAAACTGAAAGGAAAAAAAATAATTGTCATGCATAATATAACATTTGATATATAATATTAACATTTTCATAAAACATAGTGAGAGGTAATAATTTTAAATTAATGTATTGATGAGTTTTTAGTTCAGGAATGAGTACCTTAAGGTACAACTGTGCCAGGGGACAAGGGTCATGGTGGGTTCCTGCAAGAGGCAGGGGTCCACAAGTTGTGTTCCAATTTCCCAGCTTGAGAAAGGCTCAGCATTTGACAAGTAGCACAGGGAGAGGCCAAGTGCTTTGGTCTAAGCTGGTGAATTCATCAGGTAGAAAGGAGTTACCTATCTCCTGACTTAACCTCCACTTAACTGTACTGTGACGTCTTTACTTGTCTTAAGTCATGTTTGTATTATTTAAAAATTTGTCATTTAATAATCCTTAGTAACTTTTGCATCCTTCTTAATTTAATAAAGTTATTGTATAATTGTTTGATATAATTTACATACATTGTGCAAACTAAAATCTCAGTATATTTTTGTAGTTTTTGTGACTCTTACTAAATACCTTGCTAAAAAATTCATTACTTAAATTTAATTTCACTAGAATAATTTCCTGGAGGACAAAATAGAGAATGAAAGTGGAATATATGATGTTAGAGAATTGATTTTTTCAAATATGTTTTATTAAAGATCATACATATTATGTATACAATTGTGTAGCATCATTATCTTTGTTTAGAGATTTAAATTCTACATGATTCCACTTCAACAGGGAGCCATGTTTTCACTACTATTGACATGTACATATATGTAAAATCCTTAGTCCCTCTACCTCTTGGGATTATAAAGGTGATTTAATATGTCCGAGATCCTCTATACAATCTATTCCATTTTGGTTTCTAAGGATAGATTTGTTTCTAAGTAAATTATTTTTATCTTGTACTATGAAAGAATACTAGTTTTTTTCTTAATAAATTTCTGTTTGTGAGAATAAATCTGTGGAATAAATTTCTAAAAATTTTATTTTAAACATTTTATTTAATGTTGTTTTATTTAAAATTGTTCAAACACATGGCTATGTTGCATGTTCAAGGAGCCTACCAAATTCATTCAAACAACTATATTGAGGAAAGTCTTTCTTCGAACAGTTTAAAAAAATTTTTTTCTTAGTTGTACATGGACACCTTATGTTTATTTTATTTATTTATTTTTACTTGGCACTGAGGGTCAAACCCTGTGCTTCACATTTGCAAGACAAGTGTGATGACACTGAACCACAACCCCAGCCCTTTGCCAACATTTTAACAACGAGGGTTATAATGAAAATTTCTTCTTCTGTTTTATATAGAAGGAAGCAAATCCAGGAACTCATGCATGCTAGGCACGTGTTCCACCACTGACCTACATCCCTGGACCCTGTAATGAAAGTTTTTAAGTCTTTCTAATATGTCATTTAAAAGTTTATTTCTTTTAATTTCCTGGTGTCTAACATTAGTGAGACTAGGCTCAACATTGCTACTGAAAAACTAGTAGTGTTATTGTTTGTGGGAATTTGAAAAGAGCTCCATAATTTTCATCACTTTTCTAATCCATTCTGGGTGAATGACATTGATAATATCTAACTATCAAAAATTAGTACTTTCAAAAGCTTAAAGCATCCCGTCTTATGTACTTTGTTTCCTCTTTGCCAAATTCACATCCCATATTTTTTGTCCCAGATACTCATCCCAATCTATTCTCTTGCTGAATTTTCAATTACAATTTCAAATATTTTACCTCAAAACATCTCTTTGTGGCTCAACTTAACACCATAACAGTCAAGGACTCTGGCTACCTAGTGTAATCTGAACTCTCTTTTCCAGATTCCAGGTTCACACTGCCCCCAAGAATCATTACTTTTCTGCTCTAGGAGAAAGAATCATGCAGGGTTTTTTTAAAACTTTTTTTTTTTTTAGTTTTCAATGGGCCTTTATATGTGGTGCTTAGAATTGAACCCAGTGCCTCACACATGCTAGGCAAGCACTCTGCCACTGAGCCACAACCCCAGGCCACTCATGTAGTTTCAAGGCAAGAACACATCAGCAGTCAGAACTGGGTGAAAGTTGGTCAGGAAGGACATCACTGAATATAGCTCTATTGCCAGAAGAAAAGGTCACAGAAAAAAAGATTCAGGAAGAGGAAATTACCTAGAGGTCCAGGAATAAGCAAGGG
Organism: Ictidomys tridecemlineatus; assembly: GCF_052094955.1. Classification (NCBI taxonomy): domain Eukaryota; kingdom Metazoa; phylum Chordata; class Mammalia; order Rodentia; family Sciuridae; genus Ictidomys; species Ictidomys tridecemlineatus. Next base: position 56,342 of record NW_027522844.1, on the reverse strand, counting down.
TCTGGAGCTGCATTGGCAACAGAAGTCACAGCAGTCATCCTGGAGCTTGAAATCTATTGAAGTTGTGTGCAGAATCTGAAAAAGAAATGAGAGAAAGAGAGAGAGAGAAGAAGAAGAAGAGGAGGAGGAGGAGGAGGAGGAGGAGGAGGAGAAAGAAAAGGGGGAAGGAAAAAGAAAGAAAGAAGGAAAAGGAAAATAAAGAGAAGGAGGCAGAAAGGAAGACCTTTGGTCTGAAACAAGAACGTCAAACTAAGACTGCATGCAAAATACTCAAAGTGAAATTTCAACCCAAGAGACCAATATCAAGAACAAATACAACCATAAATGTCAATCCAAGGGATTAACCTTTTATACTTGAATTAAAAACACAGGAAACTGCCTGCCATCTCATGTGTTGATTAAAAACCAAACTGCTTCATTCTCTTATACACTACAGAGGGTACAGTTTCTGATGTAAGTTGAAGTCATCCCTCACTTTCCTTTTTAGTCAAATAGATACTATATATACACAACTTATTGAATCCACGTTCTTCCCAGAATTATATACTAGAAGACCTTAGCACATTCTAGCATAACAGAATTATTTGCTATATATTCATTACAATTACTTTATTCACTGTTCCTTTTTTTTCAGTTATTTCACTGGAGCAAAAATTTAGCTACATTTTGATATCTTATATAATACCATTGAGAAACAGTTCTCTGTCTTCTTGAAAAAAACTAATTACAAAGATAAATTCTGCCATGTGGGACAGGACAGTACAGGCTTGTAATCTCAGTGCCCTAAAAAGCTGACACAAGAGAATTACAACTCAAGACAAGGCAGGCAGGGTGGCACACACCTGCAATCCCAATGGCTGGGGAGGATGATAAAGCAGGATTGTGAGTTCTAAGCCAGCCTCAGCAAAGGTGAGATGCTATACAACTCAGCGAGACCCTGGATCTAAGTAAAATACAAAATAGGGCTAGTTATGTAGCTCAGTGTTTGAGTACCCTATGTTCAACCCTGGTATGAAAAAAAAAAACAAGAGAAGGTTCAACAATTTCATTAGATCATGTCTCAAAACAAGAACTAAAAATTACTGGAGATACATCTTGTAATGTTGCCAAAATCCAAAGCCCCATGATTTCAAGTTCAAATTTCAAAAATGCTAGGAAAAGAAGGGTCCAAGAAGGCCATCTTAAGTAGAATTCCTTGGATACCCCCTAGCAGCACAACCCTCTAGGTGGAATCTTCTGGAGGATCTATACCAATGGGTAAATACCAAGGCTCAAAGTTTGAAGGTCTAGCTGCTGGGGTCCTTTGAAAGGCCTCAAAATGAGTGCAGTCAAGTGTGTAGTGGCAGCTGTGACCCAGACTGGCTGGCTTTCCTGGTATTTCCTGGCTCGACTTGATTTTATACTCTGGCTTCTTGACTTTTTTGAATCTTGCCTGCCTGGGCAAGCTCTGAGTCCCAAGAAGCAGAAGGGTGTTAGGTGGGTTTGAAAGGAAGACAGGCAGAGGAGTCAGACAACTGCATGGTATCAAGGCACCCCTGAAGTAGTCTTGGGGGCAATAGATAACAGGGTAGCACAGAAAGATCATATCTCTGCTGGGTTTTCAAGGCTGCTGTGTATCTGCTTAGAGATGCAGTGCATGTAGAACACCCAATACACTGGTGCCCTGGCCACCCAACTCTCCCCAGAAAATGTGGCCAGTCCATCCTGCCAGTAAGTAATGCAAGAACAATGAGAGAGGGCACCCTTAGATCCAGATTGACCCCCTTAGATCTGGACATGGTGTCTCACCACCCACAATCCCAAACAGGAGTACACTACACCCAAGAATTTCTCATTTTAGGGCAATTTAATTGAGAAAGCAGAAGAAAAATGCACAAGAGCTCTGAAGCCTCCATGGTGGACTAGCAAACACAAGCTTTACTTCTAGGTGATCCCTTCCAAAACACTCCTCCAAACATCTCAGTGCTCTTGGGTCCCAAAGGTTACAGACTCAAGCAGCCTCAGGGAGTCTTGCACAGAAGGGCCCGAATCCACCCCTAGCAACCTTGGCTTTTCTCTTGGCCTCTAGCAGGGGCAGGGGGAAGAGGACTCTTACGAGAGTCACCACCACCAGAGGTCTTGGCCTCTAGACCTCCCTCATCCTTGTACCTGGAACACAAGGGAGCCCCAGAAGACAGTTGATGCTGGGGCACCTTCAAGACCCACGACTCTCCTGGGTGTGCCTGCAGCTTCTTCTGGGTCAAGGACACCTGCTCCAGGACAGGAGGCTCTGTGTCCTGGTGCAAGGTGCCCTGTGCTCTGGGAAAGTCATCTTCCCATGACCAATGCCAGAGAAGAGGTCCTTGGGGTGTGGAATGCAGGTTGCTGTGGAAGGCGTGTCTCTCATAAGAGATAACTTGTTGCTGGATGTAGAAGGGCAGCAACTGGGGTCCAGGGTATATTGAGCTCAGGGTTGGAGGCCTCTGGAGACCTGGCTCATTGTATACAGAATTCCAAGCCTGTGGCACACAGCAGGGAAAGTGCTGCTCCATGGTGTTGTGGGCCTCACAGCAGGAACCAGTATGTGGGGCTTAGCAGGCAGCTGATTTGGTCTTCTGAAACTCTTCTGGCCTCCAATGAGTTTCTAAACACAGACTGGGAATAAGGATCGTGCTTGCTTTAATCCGGAAATAAAATCCCATCAGAAATCTCAATTAATGAGATTAACAACAATAACAATTATCTGTTAGTCACTGTAATAGGAAGTCTTGCTCCATAAGACACTGAAAAATAGACATTTTTCTTCTGGCTTTAGAAGGTTGTCAACACAATACATAGACAATCACAACATGTTTTAGTTGTAACCTTTTTCCTTCCTGATCTCTGCCTGTATGATAGAATACTTGTGACCAGGAGTACTTCCAAAAAACAATATGAACTGGAAAATAAACTTTAGTTTTCAGATCTGGTACTATAATCTGATTGATCTCTCACCTCATCCCCAACTCTATAAAATACATAACTTGAGAAATAAAACCCTAATGATAATAGGAGGACATGGGGCTCTTTGGAGTAAATTAGGCCACAATCCTTCATAAAAGTTATTTATGGCCCATAGAAAAGATGTTATAAAAAATATTTTAAAGATAACTGTCAGTATCTTCTAAACACCCAATAGGATGAAGCTAAAAATCCATAATAAAAAGAGGAAGTGAAAATTCACAAATTTATGGAAAGCAAAAAAAAAAGTCAAATAATTTTCTGATGAAGTAAAAAAGCACAAGGGATAGAAGAATATACATAGATATCTAATAACAAAGAAAACACACCATACCAACATTTATGAGATGAAGTAAAATCAGTGACCAGGAAGGTGTAGTAGTCAGGATTCTCAAGTGGAACAGAATCAAGAGAAAGTATGATTATAAAAAGGGGATTGATTAGATTGTCTTACTTGACCAGAGCTGGAGAGTCGCCAATGGCTGTCTGCAGGCTGTAGAGCTGGAGGAACCAGTAGCTGCTCGAAAAAGTGGCTGAAGCCCCCGAAACAGGAGAGATCAACAGTGCTCTCCTAGTCTGAAAGAAGCTTCTGGAAACTCTGGACAATCAGTATCATATGAGTCCACTTTAGAGGAGTGAAGAAGCAAGATTCTGATATCCTCAAATGATGGCAGCAGCAACCAAGAACTGATTCTAGGAGAATCAAGCTTGCATCTGCTGATGCTTCCTTGTTCTCCCACCTTTTATTCCATCCAAGCTGCCATCCTATTGGATGGTGCTGATCAACTTTAGGGGGGGTCTCCACTTCAGTTGTAATTGCACATGCCAGTCATTCCCGACACACCCAAAAGTCTCTTAATCATTGGCATGTCTTAATCCTATCAAGTTGAATGAATGTGAACATTAACAAAGAGTACCAGGACTGAATCAACAAGAACACCAGAACAAATCTACAACTATGACTAGGATTAAATCAGTAATCAAATACAAGATGAGGCTGGGGATGTAGCTCAGTGGTGCGGAGCATTTGCAGGAGTCCCTCCCTGGGTTCAGTGTTCACCACTGGAGGAAAAAAGAAAATCCCAATAAATAAAAGCTCTGAACATAATGGCTTCATCGGTGAATTCCATTAAAGATTTAAAAAGTGCTTAGTGATATATTGCCAATTACTCTCAGGCTCATTCAAAAAATTGAAGAAGGGGGAAAAGAATTGTAGAACTCTACTCCTAAGTCTACCTGCTAGTGGGTTTATAGAGAGCTGTCAGTGTGTGAATTCAAGGAATATTTCAATTGTACCAATATTTCATATTTCTGTCAATAATGTAAATTGCTATTAATGCTGAAAAAGGTGAGCACAAAATAAAGTATTAAACTAGGAGCTGTCCTTCATTTCTCATTTCTGGTTCTTCCTGATTGCATTTTCACTTTTCAACTCTAAATAAAAATACAAATAAAAAGGAAAGCAGAAAATTGAAGTACTTCCTTAAAGGTGCATCAACATCTCTAACACATATCTGGATTATCAGTTTCTCTGGGAATATAGTTTGCTTACTGTGTTTTGCCTTTCCTGGAAAAACTCTTCTTGAATCTGACAAAGTAAAATATCTCCTGGGTCTATCAAAGTTGTAAAAGTAAGACTTTTAGAATTCACTCTAGGAAATGGAGGAAAGGCTCCAAACATTCAGACAACTCTGGGATCAATCTGTGTGGATTTTTGGCCCCAGAACAATTACAGAAGTGAAATGAGTTTAAGAATACTTGTAATTAGCATTGACCATACATTTATACCTGGAAGGATTAACAGGCAAGCGAGAACCTCATCTGCCCTCTGTGCAAAGGGGATCCCCAGTACCTATCCGATATCCAGCAAAGACACCCACAGCACAAAGTATACTGGCATCCAGGAAATCCGCCCTTCCTTTCTCAATCTCTAAAACAAATACACAAGTAAAAAACAATTTTTTTCCACAATTTTATTATATAAGGGACAGAACATTTTATGAAAATCCAAGACAGCATAAATTTCTCACATGATGACTAAACTGAGACACTTTTTTAAAATATTAATTTATATTTTTCATTGTAGTTAGACAGAATACCTTTATTTTATCTATTCATATATGGTGCTTGAGGATCGAACCCAGGGCCCCGCACATGCTAGGTGGGCACTCTACTAATGAGTCACAACCCCAGCCCTGAGAAATGTTTTTTTTTTTTAACACCCTTTTCTTGCAGAGGTTCTTCCATTGCAGCATGTTAGCAGAGACCTCATGGCTCTCAAGTCAAGGGCGAGCACTGAGCAGTCCAGAGCCCCCATTATTCTAACGTCACTGAGCATGGGTGGGACCCTCAGGCAGCATCCTGCAGACTTGAGGTGGTAGGCCTTAGCACATAAGAGGGAGGCTCTGTAAAGAGCATGGATAATCTCGGGATTCCTCACTTCATGGGGGCAGGCTGGATGCTGATAAGTCGGGATTCTCAGAGGCATCCTCTTCTCCTGGGGGTACATGGGGCTATTGCTGGGTCTCACATATCTGTACTGGACAGGCAGGCAGCTGTGTGCCCCTTGCTAAGGTGCTGTGCAATCTGGGTCCATGGATGGGGCAGGGCCAGCTGAGAAACCCACAAGGTCTAAAAGACATTACACAGTTGAAGTCCTGGAGATCCCACGAAAGGAAGCCCAGCCTGGGATTTAAAAAAGCAGAGGCCAGAGCCCAGAATCTGATTCTTCATGGCTTGGCAGTGCCTGGGGCCCTGGAGCCTTATCTCCACAATCCCAGGCCTCCCACACAGCAGGGCAAATGCTTATCCATAGCTGCAGCCTCTCAGAGGAGGAAAAGTTTTCAGGGACCCCTTTGCCTGCGAATTTCTACTCTTCTGGGCTCCTCTTGATCTGAACCACAAGGTGTAAAGTTGAGGGAAGATAGGAAATCAGGGGAATATTTCTTCAGAAGGCAGGATCTCCTAATCCTAAAGGCCACTCCAATGATCTGGGATGTCAGTGTTCATTTAAGTAGATTTTCTTGATTGATAGGTTTAAAACAATTTTTGAAAATTTCAGGATCCCCTCTGCTGATTGTGATGGCCCCCAGCTTAACTACCCTGGTCTCCAAGGAGAAAAAGAGAGGATAGAGGATGATAGAGACAGAGTGAATGAGTTAGCCTGGGAGTGTTGTAGGGACAGCCAAGTAGGGCACTAAAGATAGAAGGAAACAATTTTATTTGGCTGCAGCCAGGCTCACAGGGTACAAATTTCCCTATAATTAATTAATCCCCTGAATCCAGAGTTCAGGTAGTTTCAGAACTTTATATCCATCATGTAAGGGGAGGAGCTCAGAAGTTCCACAGTCTGCAGAATTCCCATAAAAGCAGCTTTTTCTTTCACTGTTTTGGGCAAGTTAACCCTTCAAGGACAAGGCATGGGGTGGGGGCTGATTCTGTGGTGACATTGCCTCAGTGGGAGGATCAGAGGTCAGGAGTCAGAGGCTGCCCAACAACTTCACCCAGAGCTCTAGCCCCAATCTCATTTCAGCCCCAGGCTCCCTGGGGGACTTCTCCCTGCCTCCAGGGCCTGGCCCTTGGGGATAGCAGCCCACAGCTGACAGGAGCAGGTCCATGGCTTGGCTCACTATTATCTGAAGACTAGAAATAGAGTGGTTGCAAACATGGAAAGGCAGAGAGATTATTTTTACATTTCATAAATTGTCACCATATGTTATGTGAAATCAGAATAAATGATTTGTATAACAAAATAAACTCCCCTGTCCTTTGATAAAAAAATTGTAATCTATCTTTAGGAAAGAATATAGTAAAAAAAATGTATTCTTGTAAAAAGAGTTAAACAAAAAGTTATTTGTTAACAAAATAACAAACTTATTTCATCAGCAGGGAATAGGGCTTTCCCTGGCCAGGAACAAGGGCAGCTTTAGTGATGGGGCAAGTCTTCTCTGAGATCCTAACTTTAGGTCATCCTATTGTTGAGACTTTGCTTTCCAGTGTTGGGGTAAGGTGGGCTTACCTATTGCACCCACGATTTCTAGACTTTTCATTTTTGTACCAGCATTGAACTCAGGGGAGATTAACCATTGAGCCCAAATCTAACCTATTTATTTATTCATTTATTTATACTGGGAGTTGAACCTGGGTGCTTAACCACTGAGCCACATCTCAGCCCTTATTAGCTTATATTTTAAGACAGAGACTGATTAAGTTATTAAGGGTTTAGCTAAATTCCTGAGGCTGGCTTTGAACTCACCATGCTCCTGCTTCAGCCTCCTGAGTCACTGGCATTACAGGCATGTGCAACCATTTTCCAACCCTTTTCTTTTTTATTTAAAGAAGTAAGGCACTGTGAGGGGTAGAATCATTGGTGTTCCTACCTCTAGACACTAGAAGTGATAACTGTGGGTCCACATCCCCTTGAAGCCTAATTTCCTCCTCACAAAAGTGAAATTTCTGTTTTAAAAGCACTCACACTCACACACATAAAGTGTCTACATTGAAATGCTTAATCTGTGTTGCCTTATTGGGTTCCTCTTCCACTCTCTCCCCTCAGCTCTCTACACCCTGTGTTCTGTGGCTCTGGGGATCAGAACCAGAGCCTACAGTCCACCAGGAAAATGCTCAACCACTGAACTGGACCCTCAGCTCTCATATTTGCTTTCAAATGATGTTATCTTATGTATTTCTACCAACAGTGTTTGAGAGTCACTAAGATATAACTGTCTATCTACCTACCTACCTGCATTGCAGAGAAGGCAGATGTTTAGTATGTGACAGAATACTAATGAATATTTTAACTCACTTCTTAAATTTGAATTTCTATGATGTTAATGATCTCACATATCCCTGTGCTCTTCCTCAGACTACAGGTCGACCCCTAGTATTTCCTCTCTTGACTTCAAAAACACAAAATTTTTATTCCAAAGTTGGAGGGAAAAGGCTTTAATAATGTTGTAAATTTTAATAAGAGAAAAAACACATTCTGAGTAGATCAAAGGGAACATAGAATAGGATAAATTAAATAAAGAGATTTATCTCACTGAAAAGTGTTCAGTCATTCATGAGAAGAAGAGAAAGGAAGGAGTGGTGGCCACTACAGACACTTCAGGTGGGGAAAGAGAATGAAATGTAGGGGCATCAGAATTTTACAAAGTGGCAAAAAAGTACCCATATCCACTTTTCATTAGAAAAAAAAAACAGAACAAGGAAGAAGTTGTGAGGTGAGACCACCCTAAGCTCTCCACTCTCACTCTCTCCCCTTCTAGTTCCTGTGTCTTCCCATATTTTAAGAGACCTGCAGCTTTGATGTGCATGAGGCCTCTCTGCTGCTCAGCATGAGAAGTAGAGAAGATATAATGTACCCCCTGTTCACTAAAGAATTAAACAGCTTAATCTGGGGTCCTAGCAAGTTCTTCCCAAGTTATTTTCTAGAGAGTAAATGAAGCTCATCTTTTGCCACTGAGTTCCCATCGTATATAAGCAATGAGTCTATACATATGTTCCTACAATAATGTCTTAGCACTATGTTAATGTTGCACCCTGGAGACATGGAAAAATCTTACACAAAATAGACTTTTGTTGAAATGAGTACCCTGGCTTTTGCTGTTAGCCAAATCCAATGCTGTATATTAGACACAGGATATGAAAGTGATATTAAGCCAATTCTCCGAAGAAGGGCTGAAGCAGGTATTAGGATTTTTAAGCTACAGTAAGACCTCAGGACTGCCAAGCTGGATTTGGCTCTAGACCTGCAGCAGAGTCAGAGAAGGTCTCAGAGTTCAGACATAAGAATCACAAAGGCTGGTTCTGGAGAGGCAGAGCAGGAGAACACAGTGATAGTCAGTGTTTAGCTCCACTGGTGATCAGTAGACATCAGTTGAGGAGTCATCTCCATTGTCACCATGCCAACTGCTCTGTTCTTCAACAAACTGTGCACAGTGCTGAAGCTCCAGGTGTTTTGCCAGTTGCAGAAAATGTGGAGGTGAAAGACATCCCTGCTCTTTTTCAGGCCAGGGAGGCAGGTGTGAAGACAAACTTCAACATCAGAAATGACACCTGACATGATGTGCCCACTCCAGAAGAGTGAGTAGCAAATATGGCCACCTGGAATCCATTCTCTTTTCCTCATTTTTAAATTTTTTCTGGAGAGACAGTGTAGTAGAAGAAATATCCTAGGGGTTGAAACAGACACAAGTATAAATATTGGTTTTGTATAAAATGGAGACATTTCATATCAATAAGCAAAACCAATATTTGGATTTGTGAGGAGGACATACAATCAATCAACAAGTACATGAAAAAATGCTCACCATCTCTAGCAGTCAGAGAAATGCAAATCAAAACCACCCTAAGATACCATCTCACTCCAGTAAGATTGGCAGCCATTACCAAGTCAAACAAAAATAAGTGCTGGCGAGGATGTGGGGAAAAGGGTACACTTGTACATTGTTGGTGGGACTGCAAATTGGTGCAGCCAATTTGGAAAGCAGTATGGAGATTTCTTGGAAAGCTGGGAATGGAACCACCATTTGACCCAGCTATCCCCCTTCTCGGTCTATTCCCTAAAGACCTAAAAAGAGCATGCTACAGGGACACTGCTACATCGATGTTCATAGCAGCACAATTCACAATAGCAAGACTGTGGATTTGTGATTTTCATATGCAGATGAAATTGTGAACACATCTATCTCAACCAATAGAAATATAAGCTATAAATAAGGACCTAACTATGAAATTTTAAATTTCACTGTAAGAAAATACAGAATATCTATGACCATGCAATCAGACAAAATTTCATAGACACAATATAAAAATCAGATATCCTAAAGTAGATTTCAATGAAAGAATTGAGGCATTTAACCTACATCTGTTGATCAAATATGAGAGATAAGTTAAAACTACATCACTCTTGGAGAAGTCATAGAAAGTAACAAAAGATAGACATACAAGAAACAATAAAGGATACAGATATTTTTATAGCTCTAAAATTTGTAAATAAGACAAAGAATTTAACATTGTAGGCTTTAATTTATTAAAGGTTAGTAAATATTTAAAACAATCATTTTAAGTCAAATAAAAAGAAATCAAAACAATACCCATGTCACCAGGCATATCACTCTGGGTCACCAGTCAAATCTCTTACAACTCAACATTCCCACAAGGGCATCATCATGGTGACCCTGGGTAGGCACAAAGAGATTAAGTGGGCAGTTCAGCAAGCAGGAAGAGAGGCAGAGGGAAGCCCCAGCACAGAGCAATTTCTCTGGCCTTCAAAGCTCTGAGTTTTAGCCCAAAGCCAATCCAGTCTCCTTCCTTTCCCCATCAGGTCCTTCTATTTCCTTCTTTCTCTTTCCCCTCTCCTTGCATCTCTTTGACACTCATATCCTTTGAAATTCCAAGACACCCTTCTGATAATCACCAGTCCAGTCAGGTGTGTATCCAGATTTTGTGGAGGAGGGCTAGCAAAATCTATTTAAAGAAGACTGAAAAACCTCAAGTTACATGGCTAGGGACCTTATCAGAAGCTCTGCGGGTTCATTAGCTTTATGAGATTGATTAATTTTATAGTGACCCTTTTCCTATTGCATTCTCTAATTATTAAACTTGCTGAATGTTAATTTCCCATTTATAGTCAGAGCTCTAGTGTTTTTAAAGACTAGGGGTGAGTTCTGTATGCCCTTGGGGAGGGCTTGGACAATACCCCTGAGTGGGGATTGCAGAAAATGCCAAGCTGATCTGAGAAACAGGCTTGCACTTGGGGGAATAAAAGAAATGATGAAGACAAAGAAGGCAACTATCTGAAGACACCTCAGAACTTTGTTTCAGTTGGAAACTGCCATCAGGCTAAGAGGCATGGACCCCACTTGGCAAAGCCTCATTCCCTGGGAACTTCACTCACCTCACACTGCCTCTGGCATTGTGGTGCTCCACACTGGCTGCCCCCTAGGTGGTGGCAGAATGTTGCAAACCCCTGGATTGCTTTTGCTTTTTGGAAAAAGCGCTAAGCATGCCTGAAAGAGTCCTTTCTCTTTTTTTTCTTTTAGCTATTGCAGGTCACTGCTGAAGCCTCCTTGGGCCCCTGGGGAGAAAACCCCATTGCACCAGGCATCAGAGTGGTCAACAGGTAAACTGGGGTTAGATAAACTGGAGAACCCAGCTTAAAGAGCTGTGCTTAGGAAGGAGGCGGGTGCAGGGGCAAAGCCTGCACTGTTGCCCAGGCTTACACCTAGGCAACAGTGCAGGCTTTGCCTATCATGTGTGACACCCTGAGTTCAATCCTCAGCACCACTTAAAAATAAATAAATAAAATACAGGTATTTGTCAAACTACAACTAAAAAATAAATATTAAAAAAGGACAAGTGGTCCCATAATAACTACTCTCATGTGAAAAAGGAGTAACAAGGTAGACAGGTATAGAAGGAAGAGGATCCCCTACTCCAGTGGGCTGCAGAGCCTCAAAGTTGGAAAGAAGCCAGCCTTGAGTTCACAGGCAGCCAATTTCCATTCTCAGCTGCAGGATAACCTATGGTTTGATTTGGGATAATGAATTAAGCCTTTGTAGGAACAGAGGTACATGTCCTGAAGAAGTGCTATGAACTTGGGATATCACATATGTAAAAGAAGCAGAGAGACTGGCATTTCATAATAAGTAAGCCTTTGTGAAATATTTTAACCTTAATCTAATTAATAACTCATAGAAATTGGATTTATTACCATTGCATCCAGCCCAACCAAGGAAGGTGTGAATCTGCAGGGCTCCTTTGTGGGGCTGGCGGCACAGGGCAGTGGATCGGAAATAGAAATGGGTTTCAGAGACCAAGAAAGCAGGAGCAGGCTGTGGGAACGCCCCTGGGAACACATGTGGCCTCCAGCAGGCTCTTCTTCCCTTCTGTACTTTTGCATGCACTGATCTACTGGGACTAGAACCTCATCTGCAGTAGCTTGGGGCTGCCAAGACCTGATAGGTGCTTATACAGAAGTCTCCAATCCTATCCACAAAGGAAGTCATTTCTGTGACTTTAAGGATCCTGCTCAGCAACACTGTGATCCCTTTCCAGGTGGAGCTCTAAGACTGCAGGACTCTGCACCAGCTCCCACAGGAGAAAAAAGATTAGTTTTATTCAACTTTGTGTTTTTGTAGTGCTTTTAAAATTCATCTCGACACATATTTACAACAAACATTGAGTGGTTTAAGTTATATCTTTGTTCATACAGAGTGCATTGGTCACTTCCATCAACTCATCTTCCATCTTCTTCTCACCCTTTCCTAGACTCTAATAATCCCTACTGTACCTTCAAGAAAACTTTGTGTTTATAAAGTTCCACATTTGAGAGAGAACATGCCATACTTGTAGCTCTTTTCATAACAACTATAAGGTAAGCACTCTGAATATGCTTAATTAATAATAATGCAGAATTGATGACATTGAAGGTAAAAGGATCATTAAACAGAGAGGACTGTGTTCCTATAGATGTAAATATATACACGCTTCTGATAATTTTTAATAACCAATTTCCGATAACCAGGAAACAGTGGGCCACACCTGTAATCACACCTATTCGGGAGCCTAGGTGGGAGGATTTCAAGTTATAGAAAGCCTGGGAAATCTAGGAAGACCCTCAAAAAGAAAATACCAATAAAGTGGCTCTGGTAGAAGAACGTGAAAATTGCTTTTACATTAGGGAGATGTTTTAAAGGGCCACGATTATACATTTGTCCTTCTTTTGTGTTATGCTTCTAGGGTAGTAGTATGATCACATAAGAATTTGTTGTATTATGTCTCAGGAACTGTTACTTTATTTATATTTCCTTTATCTTCTGCAGTACTGGGAATTGAAGCCAGGTCACTAGAACAAAGCTACATCCCAGGCTTTTTTATTATTTTGAGAGGGGCTCTCCTTCACTTACTCAGCCTGAGCACTAAGTTTCACTCCTTCTGCCTCAGCCTCCCCATTGCTGGGATTATAGCTGTGTGCCACAACTGTGTCTGACTGACCTATGCTGTCTTAAAATCCTAAAACCTACTTTTTAAAAATAACAACTTTGTTCTCATTTCACAGGTTGAACAATGATGACCAGCTGTGGCTTAGAAAATTTAAATAACACTTTAATCTACTAAAGGTTGAGACAAGAATTTAAATCTGAACCATATTTGTTTATTTGATATTTAAACTCTATAGCTTTCTATCTCCCCCTACCTCTCTTTCCCCCTAATTCCTTATAATTTAGGAATTCATCAGTAGAGAAACAAAACAGGTAGCTGAGAATTCCAGTAGAGACTGGAGAATTAATCTCCATCTCTTCTCCTAACAGTACTCTCTACAGAGGACTCGGTTGCAGCATTACATATAGTTTGATTTGGGATAATGAATTAAGCCTTTGTAGAAGCAGAGGTACATGCCCTGAAGAAGCACTGTGAACATGGGATATCACATATACAAAGGAAACAGAGAGTCTACAGTTTCATAATAAGTAAATCTTTGTGAAATATTTTGACCTTAATCTAATTAATAAGTAAGAACAATTGGATTTATTATAATTGCATCCAAGGTGATTGCTTTTCTTTTTTCTTTTTTTTTTAATTTGTTCTTCCTAGATATACAGCACAGTAAAGATGCTGTTCTGTACAGTTGAGTAAAGAACTTCTTTTTAACTGAAGTTCATCAGACCCAACCTTGTGAAGCAGTTTTCCTCCAATAGTAAAATCATCACCCACATAATAAACTCTACTTTGAGATTGTGCAAGAATGCCATCAGTAAACACCAAATGCTGAGCAGCCACTCAATCATTTGCCTCCTCTCTCAGCCCTGCCACTGCTTCTTCTGACCTAGGGGCCAAAGTCATGGACCATTCACTCCTGTGTGAAGGCAAGCTCTGGAATCTGCAGAGATGACATTAATATCCCAGTTGCCTTTGTCACTGATCTTAGAAAAAGGGGCAATAGTCCCTCTTATGTTCTCAGCTGAAAGAGCCCTGGTGGGAAACCTACATTTCCACTGGGAACTGCTCTCTAGGCCATGGGGGCTGCTCTATTGGGCCTGCCCTCCACACAGACACTTGCCTAGAGCCCACCTACCACAGAACCATCCCTAGTTTCTCCTGCCTGCCTTCCTGGAACCCTATGCCCATGACACAGAAGAACTCAAATTCAGCCTCAGGAGAGTGCCATGCTGCAAAGCAACCAGATGGTCCCCTGCCCTGGCAGATTTTCTTGGTCAAACCCATGTAGTCCTAGAGACAGGCTCCCCAGAAACATGATGATCTTTAACCCTGGCCCATTACAACTGAGTCCTAGTGATGTGGCACCACATTTCTCCACAGAAAAGTCTTAATTGGGCTTCTCCAGAAATATTCACCATGGCTGGTTTTAGGACTGTCAGCAAAAGAGTTCAATGTAAATAAACTTTCTATTTTCATGTTGCCCTGTTTTACTTGGGCACTAGCTGGGAAGTTACCAGCACTCCAGGTGATGGACACCCCCTCACTAGTTTTTAAATAGAGCCTCTTTATTGGTACCTGTAGCTCAGGTACAATGTGTTCCCACAGCACAAGCTGGCAAAGCTGCCTAGGCAAGGGGGCAGGCCCAGAGCCTAGCTTTCTTGGTACAGACACACAGAGAAATGAATAAATTATACTTCTGACACTGATGGACAATATAAAAGTTAATGTAAAATTCAAAATTTATAATTCAACATCAGCAAACAAAGAGCATAAAACTTCTAAGGGGCCACCCCTTAGCAAGTGACCTTAGGGTACACAGTGGGCTGGGATGGAGTACAGTGCCCCAAAGCCCTGCAGGGTCATGTTCATACCAAGGCAAGTCCCTTTCCCTTTCGGGGCATCTAGTCTCCCCTCCTACATTATGGGCTGGGAACGGAGGCCACTGCCTTTTGGAGGGGAGAAAGTTGATTGGAGGGCAGGAAGCAGAGGGGCTGGGTGGGGCAGGCATAAGGGATTTTGGTCACAACTGGCCAGCCCAGCGCCTGCTTACACAGCCATCCCTGAACCAGGCAACTAATAGGAGATCACAGGGCTTGCATCTACACCTGGTATTCACCAAAGCCCAGGCAGGACAGGATGCAGGACAAAGGGGACCCTGCCCCCAGCACTACCTACCAGCCAAAGAGGCACAGCTAAAGCTGCTTCAGTCTCCAAATAAATTATGGAAATAAATTACAGTCTTCACAGTCCAGAGGATCTAGCCACCTTATGGGTCTAGGGCTCAGAGGGGCATGAGAAGCCTGAAGAGGCTGATTCGCCCCGTTTCACTGTCCTTGGGCTAAGGAATATCATACAGAGACTGAAAAGAGGTCTGCGAAGCTCCGGGAGAGCCATGTCTTCTCTTCCTGGCACACGCTGTGGAGGTAGAAGAGCACTGTGTGGGTGTGGGGGGCCAGGCCACTGAAAGGGGGAAGCCCCTCTCCCTCTCTTCAGCATACAAAATTTATTTATTTCTTTAATAAATAAATAAATTCAGAGTGATTCCTGGAAACCAAGAGGGCCCATACTTGTGGCTCTGCCAGCCAATAGGAAACTTGTTACATACAGACCTTGGGGAGCCCCCAAATCACAAAAAAGCAGCAACAGGGCTCTTGGGGCAGGGAAAAGTTACCCTAGTCCTCACAGCTGCACAGGCTCTACCAGAGAGGCTGGGGCAGTGTTCTCAAACTGGCTGTTGATGAAGGGGGTCCAGGCGATGGCAACTGGTTCAGACAAGCCCATGAGGGACTCCAAGAAGCAAGTGCTGCCATCCCCCGGTGGAGAGAGGCCAGGCAAGGGGCCATGGGATGCCTCAAAGTTGTCCAGGCTGCCAGGCGCCTTCTGAGAGGTATAGTGAGGCCCCAAACTATAATCTGGCAAAGACTGGAGTAGCTCAAAGGAGTCACAGGAAGATAGGCTGAGGTCCGCTGAGTTGCTCTGGCGGATGTCCACACTGGGTGGCAATGAGGTGCCAGGGAGGCTACTTTCTCTGAACCCTTCAAAGCCACCATTTAGGAAGTAGCTAGCATCCAGGTTGGCATTTCATCCAAGTGCCTGGCACAAAGCTAGAGCCAGAGCAGTTGTGGGTCCAGCTGACCAGGCCATTGGGGTCACCAGTAAAGATGTCAGTTGGGTAAAAGCAGCTGAGGTTGTCCAGGTTCCCCACACCCCCTCCTCTTCCTCCTCCTCTCTAGCCCCCAACCCACTTGCTGGCTTCATGAAAGAAGATTGGAATAGTGAAAAACCTATAGGGAGTTTTAACTTAAAGAGACAGGACTCTAATTACCTTTAAAACAAGCTCCAGGATGGCTCCTCCCAGCCCCAGCCTCAAGCCACTGAATGTGGTAGTGAGTTTTACTGAAGAGGAGAGGGAGAGAGGGAGAGGGAGAGAGGGAGAGGGAGAGAGGGAGACAGGGAGAGAGGGAACATGCCAGGGAGTGGAATTTTATTGGGGAACAAAACATTCTGGGGAAAATCTTATCCAATGAAGATTAAGGGAGGCAGCATCCCAAGGTCAGGGGCAACCATTGGGTCTTTGGGGCAGTGGCCAGACTCACCTCTGCAGGGACAAGCCCTCAGACCTGGAGAAGGGTGGGGAAAGCTCAGACACAGCTGTGTCTAAGCACCTCTCACCCAGCCAGGGAGGTAACTCAAATCTCCAGCAAGGATGGCCTCCCACACTCCTCCCCACCAAGGTCAGAGTTACTGAAACTCAGGATCCCTGCCAGGCTGTCATCATCCATGCTTGGCTGGAAGCCAGGGCCAGGCAGGCCTGGGTGGGTCGAGTGGTCTGGGGCCTCACTAGCGCCTGATGAGGAAGATGTCATGGAAGAATCAGTCATGTCACTGCTGCAGCTATTGTTTCCCAGCTCACTGCTTGCTGGGGGGTTGGCCAGAGGCAAAGAGAACACCATGTCCTGCTCGCTGGGGGTGGGGTGGGCTGCCCTGTGCTGGGGCCTCCAGGTCCCCAAGGCTCTAGGCGCCCTACTCCAGCTGCAGGCGCTGTGGATGACATGGGTCTGCACAGGCGCCTCATTAAATTCCACAAGGCCATTGGGGTTCTCACAGCCCTCCTGACAGCAGCCACAGGGGAACCCTGTGTGGTCCATCTGGCACTTGATACCCTCCAAGCTGCAGCTGCAGGTCTCAGGGTCACAGATCCTATCACAGGGACAGCCACAGTCCTCACGGGATTGGCTCAGCGCCTGCAATTCCTGCTTCTCCTCGCGGTGGATCCTTCACACACCTGAGCCTGCAGCGGAGCTGCACAAGGAGAAGTGGTGGCAGGCGCTGTGGCGAGGGGCCACGCCCAGAGTTCAGCCACCACGGCTGGGCACACTGTGAAGCCCTGGCACCGCGGGAAGATGAAGACAGTGATGCCAGTGGAGGCAACACGGCACGGGCGCTCCCAGGAGCCCGCTTCAAAATGGACCCAGGGGTAAAACCTTGGGAGCCACAGAAGCCCCGTTCAGGTAGGGGCATCTGACCCCAGGGGCTCTCTTCACCTGAGACTGAAGAGCCTGGGGAGCAGGCAGGAGAGACGCAGTCAGAGGAGGTGGAGGAGCAGAGCGAGGAGGAGTCGTCCTCCAGGTGGTCAAACGTCCTCTTCAGCAGCCCAGTCAGGGTTGCAGAGGTGCTCTAGGGGCTGGCGACAGACTGCCTGAGAGCACCGACGCGACCCTCGTCCCAGCCCAGCTAGCTCCTCCCGCCGCGACTCTCTGGGCTCCGCAGCGCAGCCTTGGGTCAAGCCGCCCCTCGCTCTGTGCCTCTGGCAGCGGCGGCGGCGGCGGCGGCGGGAGACTTAGAATGCCTTCTTGATTGCTGCTGTCTTCATTGAAGATATCCGACTCTTGCTTCTTCACTCCTCCAAAGTGGGCTCTGAAAGTGATTGTTCAGGGAGTTTCGGGAAGCTTCTGTTCAGACTAGGAGAGCACTGTTGATCTCTCTTGTTTGGGGGCTTCAGCCACTTATGCAGCTACTGGTTGCTCCAGCTCTACAGCCTGCAGATGGCCCTTGGGCACTATCCAGCTCTGTGGTTAAGTAAGCCAATCTAATCATTCCCCTTTTTATAATCATACTTCCTGTTGATTCTGTTCCTCTCCTACTACACCTTCCTGGTCACTGTTTCTGCTTCATCCCATAAATTTTGGTATAGTGTGTTCCCATTGTTATTAGTTATCTATGTATTTTCTTTTTTCTCTTGTGCTTTTTTGCTTGATGCGATTTTTTTTCTTTCTACAAATTTGTGAATTTTCACTTCGCTTTTTATTACAGATTTCTAGCTTCATCCTAATGGGTCTTTATAAGATACTGACAATTATCTTTAAAGTATTTTTTACAAAGTCTCCATGATGGGCCATAAATATCTTTCATGAAGAATTATGGCCTAATTTACTCCAACAAGCCCCAGTCCTCCTATAATCATACTGGAAATTTGTTTCTCAAGTTCTGAATTAAATGCAGTGGAGTTTGAGGTGAGAGATCAATGAAAATATAGCACCAGATTTAAAACCAGAAACTTATTTCCCATTTTTAAATTGCTTTCTGGAAGTATTCCTAGTTAAAAGTATTCTATCATGCAGGCAGAGTTCAGGAAGGAAAAGGGTTACAAACACACCATGTTGTGATTATCTAGGTATTTTGCTGACAATTCCACTAAAGCCAGAAGCCACAGCTCACAGGAGACAGACACTGATAAATGAGCCAGTGTTAAATCTAATAACAACACAACCCTGTAGTAAGTGTTGGACTCAGGCTGCTCGCTAGCATATGAAAAACTGATTCATAACTGAATGTGAGATCATCCTTGCATGTGCTATCATTTAATCCTTTTTGGGAATAAGTCTGTTATCTTAGTGTATCAAGTCAGAAAATGTGCTCACAGAAGTTAGTTAAAATTTACCAAAAATACTACAACAGTCACCCCAAGTCTTAATCTTTCAATTTGGTTTCTGGGGCTTCTTTTTGTGTATGTGTGTGGGGTGGATTTCTCCCCATATGATTCTGTTGCTGGGAAAGGCTGAGAACACCACTCCAAAAATAATATAGTGAGTTCTGAGTCTCTACTCCCACCATGTTTCCCAACTTTTTACTTTTTTAATATTTATTTTTTAGTTGTAGTTGGACACAATATCTCTATTTTATTTTTTTGTGGTGCTAAGGATCCAACCCAGGGCCTCGAACGTGTTAGGCGAGCACCCTACCGCTGAGCCACAATCCCAGCCCCCAACTTTTTACTTTTATATCATGGATTTCCTATGTTCTTTTTCCCAGAAGTTCTTACAACTCTCCTACAAGGTTAGCTTCTCTTCCTATGTTCTCAAACCATCCAGGTTGGAGACAGGCCTGGAGCCTAGACAACACAAGTCCCTGACTGCCTCCCCTACTCCAGCCCCACTCATCCTCAGTAGGCTTAATTAAGACCCCCCCCCACACACACACATACACACACACACCAGTCAGGATGACCGAGGACTGGGAGAGCTCAGCAGATCCCAGCTCTCAACTTGCTCTTTCATGTCAGCTCACTCCCCAGTCTTTTCCTTGGTAAAGAATACAAACCTGCTGCAGCTGGGTTCCAATTAATAGAACTACAGATGTAATGACCTCATTTAACTCCAGGGCCTCACCTCATTTCCAGGTTCCTTTATTCTTTCCTTGAATTTGTGTTAGAAATGAGATACTGAATGGGGAGCCAGGTGGTGTAATATACAACAAGAATCCTTGGAATATCATCCACTGCTTCCAATGGAGCCATCAGAAACAAAGACACTAATCCCTTCCAGAAAATAAATAATACTTAAAGGGATGATGGTGGATGAGGGAGTAGCAGCCTGAAGGCAGAACTCTGTGTGTGGTGTTATTCCATGTTTTTTGAGCAGTTAGCACAGTTGGGTTATATTACTTGTTAGTGTGTGTGAACGAAGGGATATAGATGATTCTGATAAGTGAACTGAAAGGCTCATTTTTGGCCCTCAGCTATTTGAAAAGCACATGGTAGACTGGCCATGCTGAACATTTTGGTTTTACCTGTTTGTGTCATAAGATTGCTAATACAAAAAGACAAGAATTAGACATATTCCTTAAAAAGAAGTGAAAATATACAGATGTGAATTATGTAGAAGAAATTGATATGGATGGGCACAGTGGCACACCAGTTTGTTGGAAAGAATGAGGCAGAATCATGGCAAGTTCCAGACCAGCCTGGGAAACTTAGGACTTGCCTCAAAATTAAAAGGGGCAGGGACTAGATATGTAGCTCAGTGGTAGAGCACCACTGAGTCCAATTCCAATACTACAAATACATATAAATGACAAGTGGTCCAGGGCTAGGCGTGTGGCTCAGTGGTAGAGCACTTGCTTAGCATATTCCAGGCCCTGGGTTCATTCCTCAGCACCACGTAAAAATAAATAAGTAAAATAAAGTTATTGTGTTAAAATACAACTAAATAATCAATATTAAAAGAAAAAAGGACAAAGGGTCCCAAAATAATTCCCAGTAGCAAAAAGGTAACTACTCTCAAGTGAAAAAGGAGTAACAAGGTAGATGGGTAGAGAAGAAAGAAGGTCCCCTGTGGAAACTCCAGTGGGCTGCAGAGCTTCAAAGTTGGAAAGAAGCCAGCCTTGAGTTCACAGTTGATTTGGGATAATGAATTAAGCCTTTGTAGGAGGAGAGGTACTTGCCCTGAAGAAGTGCTATGAACATGGGATATCACATATGTAAAAGAAGCTGAAACTGGCATTTCATAATAAGTAAGCCTTTGTGAAACATTTTAACTTTAATCTAATTAATAACTGATAACAATTGGATTTATTGTAATTGTACCCAGCCCAACCAAGAAAAGTGTGAATCTGCAGGGTCTTTGTGGGGCTGGTGGCACAGGGTAGTAGATCTGAAACAGAAATGGGTTTCAGAGACCAAGAAAGCAGGAGCAGGTTGTGGGACCACCCCAGGGGGCCACATGTGGCCTCTAGAAGGCTCTTCTTCCCTTCTGTACTTTTGAATGCACTGATCTACTGGGACTAGGACCTCATCTGCAGTAGCTTGGGGCTGCCAAGTCCTGATAGGTGCTTATACAGAAGTCTCCAATCCTATCCATAAAGGAAGTCATTTCTGTGACTTTAAGGATCCTGCTCAGCAACACTCAGGTATGTGGATTGGGTCCTTGCCTGCTCCAGCTTTCCCAAGGTGGGGAATTTTCCCTCACACTGTGGTCCCTTTCTAGATAGAACTCTGGGACTGCAGAATTCTGTGCCAGCTCCCACAGGAGAGAAAAAATTAGTTTTATTCATCTTTTTTTTTTGTAGTGCTTTTAAAATTCATTTACTGACACATATTTACAACAAACATTGAAGAGGTTCATGTTATATCCTTGTTCATACAGATGTATTGGTCACTTGCATCCACTCTATTTCAAGTTCTCACCACTTCCTAGATGCTAGTAATCCCTACTCTACTTCTAAGTAAACTTTTTGTTTATAAAGTTCCACATTTGAGAGAGAACATGCCATACTGTAGCTCTTTTCATAACAAGCACTCTGTATATTCTTATGTGAATAATAATGCAGATTTGATGACATTGAAGGTAAAAGGATCATTAAACAGAGGAACCTGTGTTCCTATAAGATGTAAATATATATATGCTTCTGATAATTTTTTAATAACCAATTTCTGTTAATAACCAGGCAACAGTGGGCCACACCTGTAATCACACCTATTCGGGAGCCTGAGGTGGGAAGATTTCAAGTTGTAGAAAGCCTAGGAAATTTAGGAATACCCTGTCTCAAAAACAAAATACCAATAAAGGTAGAAGAACATGAAAAATTCTTTTACATTAGGGAGATTTTTAAAAGGCCACAGTTTTGCATTTGACCTTAATTGAGGTTATGCTTCTAGAGTTATTATGTGATTACATAAGAATGATTAAACCTTTACAAAGTTTATTTGTTGTATTATGTCTCAGGAACTGTTGTTACTTTGCTCATATTTCCTTTTTTCTTTTTCAGCACTGGGGGTTGAAGCCAGGTCACTAGAACAAAGCTACATCCCCAGGCTTTTGCCATTTTGAGAGAGGATCTCCTTCAATTGGTCACCTGACCACAAACTTTCATTCCTTCTGCCTCAGCCTCCTAGTTGCTGGGATTACAGTTGCGTGACACAACTATGCTGGACTGACCTGTGGTTTCTTAAAATCCTAAAACATAATTTTTAAAATTTACAATTTTGTTCTCACTCCACAGATTGAACAATGTCCACCAGCTGTGTCTTAGAAAAATTAAATAACACTTCATTCTATTCAAGGAGACAAGAATTTAAATCTGAACCATATTTGTTTATTTGATATTTAAACTCTATAGCTTTCCATCTGCCCCCACCTCTCTCTTCCCCTTAGTCCTTTTTTTTAAATTTTTTTATTTTTTAGTTTTCGGTGGACACAACATCTTTGTTTGTATGTGGTGCTGAGGATTGAACCCAGGCCGCAGGCATGCCAGGCGAGCGCGCTACCGCTTGAGCCACATCCCCAGCCCCTCCCCTTAGCACTTAAAATTTAGGAATTCATTAGTAGAGAAACAAAACAAGTAGCTGAGAATTCCAGTCAAAACTGGAGAATTGATCTCCATCTTCTCTCTAAACAGTCTTCTCTAGGGAGGACTCAGTTGCAACTTTACCTATGGTTTGATTTGGGATAATGGATGAAGCCTTTGTAGAAGCAGAGGTACACGCCATGAGGAAGTACTGAGAACATGGCTTATCACATTCACAAAGGAAACAGAGAGTCTGGCATTTAATAATAATTAAACCTTTGTGAAATATTTCAACCTTAATCTAATTAACAAGTGAAAACAATTGGATTTATTATACTTGCATCCAAGATGATTGCTTTTCTTTTTTCTTTTTTTATTTGTTCTTCCTACATATACAGGACAGTATTTGAAGATGCTTGCTTTTCAAATGAAGTTCATCAGTCCCAATTATCTGAAACAGTTTGCCTCCAAGAGTACCATCACCACCCAACATAATGAACTCTACTTTGAGATTTTGGAAGAGTTCCATCAGTAAACACCAAATGCTGAGCAGTCACTCTATCCTTTGCCTCCTCTCTTAGCCCTGCCATTGCTTCTTCTGATCTAGAGGCCAAATTCATGGACCATTCACTCCTGTGCAAAGATGACAGGATTCTGCAGAGATGACACTAAGATCCCAGTTGCCTTTGACACTGATATCAGAAAATTATGGGCCAAGGGAACTACTGTTCTGTATTCAGCTGAAAGGGCCCCTGGTAGGATAGCCTACATTTCCACTGGGAACTCCCCTCTAGGTTATGGGGGCTGCCATATTGGGCCTACCCTCCACACAGACACTTGCCTAGAGCCTACCCACCATAGAACCATCACAACTTTGTTCTGCCTCCCTGCCTGGAGTTCTATGCCCATTGCACAGAAGAACTCAAATTCAGCCTCAGAAGAGTGCCATGCTGCAAAGAAACCAGGCAGTCGCCTGCCCTGGTAGTTTCTCTTGGTCAAATCCATGTAGTTTTGGAGACAGGCTGCCCAGAAACATATAGAATTTTAACCCTGGCCCATGACCACTGAATCCTAGGAGTATTAAGTGTTCAGATTGGTAGATTTTGTTTCAACTTCTGTTCCAGAAAAATGTAAGACATATCACTTACCAAAGTCTTCTTGTATGGGATGGCAGGAATTCCTTAGGTGGAAAGTGTATCTCTTTGGACAGTATTTTTCTTCTACATCTACCTAAGAAAGGAACTGCAGTCTTAAGTTTCTAAGACCTCCACACAGATGTCCCTGTCCAGCAGAGCCTCTTCTAGACACTGGCCACTGTCAGACTGGTGTCACTCAGATCCAGTTTAATACCCACCAGGGAGAGGTGGTCCTGGAAGGCAGAATGTCTGCCTCTGGTCCCAGGATCCCTGTGGTAATACAGTTAACATGTATAGAAAATGTACAAATATCTCTATTTAAATAATGTATTTCTTTTTTAAAAAATAAATTTTTATAGTTGAGATGCACAGCATGCCTTTATTTATCTATTTTTATGTGGTTCTGAGGATCGAACCCAGTGCCTCACAGGTGCTAGGCAAGTGCTCTGCAACTGAGCTAAGCCCCAGCCCTAAATGATGTATTTCTTGATGGAAAGGCTAATAAAAAAGAAAAACTGTAAAATATAAAGATGAAATTTTAAAAGACTTTTTTTAATCTGTATGTTTATTTTCAAATAAAAATTATGTGAAACTAACCTGATAAAGACCTCTTATAAGCAAAAAGATTTTAAATACTTTTTATGGAGGATATGTATTTTTTAAATATTATTTTTCTGTAGTATATGGACATAACACCTTTATTTATTTCTGTTTAGGTAGTGCTGAGGATCAAATCCAGGGCCCATCACATGCTAGGTGAGTGCTGTACCACTGAGTCACAACCCTAGCCCAAGAGGAAATGTATTACTTATGGATGAAACCTAAGTCCATTTTTCTGGGGTTGTTAAAATTAAAAGACATTATAATAAGCTCAAAGGCAAGAAGTGAAATGTAATGGCACTGTTGTTTTCCTTCTATCTTTAGGAACAGATACTGAACCCACACAGTTTAAGCACAAGGGAGAAAGATAACTAACAATCTGATCAAAAAGCAAAGGCAAATTTCAGATTGAAGAGAGAATTTCTCTCAAAATCACAGAGCAACTGGCCCATAGAAAAAGACTTTCAGAAATCAGAAAAAATCAGAGCAGGTAGCCATCAGCACCAGAGCAAACCTCTCCAGAGCCACAAAGCCCCTGGCATATGTCAGAATCTGGGTTATTCCAAGTGTTTGTGGGAATGTGTGCATGCAGTACTGCACACCATTATTGTTGGAAAGTAAATGCTATGTTCACTCTAAAGATCAATGTGGCAACGCTCAATAAAACTCAGGTTATACTCTTTTGAAGGAACAATTGTATTTATGGGCACCTGCCCTAGAGAAATTCTCCCACAGGTTCATATGTGTAGTGATGAGGGATAGCAGCAATATGAATGTCCATTGCACGACAGTGGAGATGTAGGGTGTGCTAAGGCACATCAGAGACTACCATGTCAGAGTTTGAAGCAGCAGATGAAATGGACATAAAAAGATCTTAATAACTTGCAAATGGGTCTTTGAGTGCAGGTTAGTGTAGAGTGCTTGCCTGGCATGCTTGAAGCCCTGGGGTCAATACTCAATGCTAAAAAAAAAAAAAAAAAAAAAAAAGGAAATATTAAAAATTCCATCACACCTGGCAGATTACACATTTAAATAAACTAGAAATAGGAAGAATTTCAATGAAAATAGGGAGAGTAGATAAAGGGGAGCAACTCAAGATAGAATATGCATATTTACATTAAAATGTTTAGGCTCCTGAGAAAAACTATGGATAACGCATGACATTAATTCCATTCATTTGCCCTTTAGAAAGGAAAATCAGAGGAATTTAGATACTTTTTGAGGCAGGAAATGTAGACATAAATTAGAAAAATTACAATTCTAAATAGCCATAGGACTTTCCTTTTCTCAACATAACCTGCTCCCATACTTAGCTCTGTATGCTCTAAAACTTAGCTTCTCTATCCAGCTCCAGGATGAATTAGCTTATGATCTTGAAAGTATGATCCAGCACTACTGAGTCTGGTCTCTAAAACCAGGCAATCCATATGGGGAGAATTAGCTGGGTGCACTGAGCCATTCAGGTAATCCCAGCCAATGAAGAGACTGAGGGAAGATAAACATGTTTGAGGCCATTCTAGGCAACATTCCCTACCTTGGCCTGGTAGGGAAGCTGAAGCTATGGCAGTCTGTCAACCTCAAGATTGCTGACTCCCAGGAGGGTATGTCCAGAGCCCCATGTGCCACCAGGCCTGAACCCAGGATAATTTTCCTGCACTGAGCCACCACTCCTGCCAGTGCCTCCAGAGCTGCAGAGACATGAATTTTCCAGTAAGCCAACAGCCTCACTGGGCTTACATAGAGCAGGAGCTGTCTTTGGGAAACTGAGTTTGAGAAACTGATGTGACTCCATTTTTTAAAAAACAGCCTGTACCTCAGAGCAGGGCCTGTCCAAAGAGGGAGGGGTGACCCTTATCCTTGGAAAACCCATTCCTAGGCACAGAAGCAACCCTGCTGAGTCATTTGTCTGTACCAGATATCCTTGACTCAGCAAATGCAAGTTCCTGAAAAGACCAAAAAATGCCTGAGGCCTAATTTCATACCATTGCAACAACCCAAGTGAGACAGGGAAGATATCTGAAATACCAGGCGACTCTCCCAGTAGTTTCTTGATGGACATTGTGATTAGGCAACCCCGCAGTTTAGCCTATACACTCTTGCAACACCTGGAGGCCTAAATCAGTTCAAAGGTATCCACCACTTGAACTAACCAATCATCCTTACCCGACTTGTTCCCACCAAAGAATGTGCTAATCAATGTTAAGTGTTGTCTGGGGGCTGGGATTGTGGCTCAGCAGTAGAGCACTCCCATAGCAGGGGTAGGATCTGGGTTCCATTCTCAGCACCACATAAAAATAAAGGCATTGTGTTGTGTCCATCTTCACCTAAAAAATAAATATATAAAAGAAAAGTTTTTGTTTTAGTTTACCGTGGTGTCAAACGATTTGCTGTGTGATGTTGTGATGCATAGAGTATCCCCCAAAAGCCTATAAATCCTCATTGAGCTAAGGGCGGGGACTCACTCCTAGGGACCACTGTTTCAGAAATGGTTTTGAGTCCAGGCTCGAGCTGTAAATAAAGACTCTTGCATCGGATTCGGCTCCTGGAGGTCTATTGGGATCCCATGAATCTATCATAACAAGGTGGTGTACTAACAGAATATGTTGTTACACAGGAGCAGGGAGTTGAGAAGAACCAGCCGGAGTTCAAGACCATCCAGCAGCCAATGGCTGAAACCTCTCAGAAGCCCCAATCACCTCAAGAAGAGGCAAGCACTATGGTCGGTGGGGCCCAAAGGGCTCTGAATCTCCCAGAAGGTGCCAGTGCCTGGGCCACTGGACAGACACACACTCGAGCTGTCTCCTGGAGCCCAGGTCCTCCTGGGAAGCTGATGAAAACTGAGGCTTACATCACAGAGGAAACTAGAAAGGGGGAAAAAACAGTCTTGAGGATGCCTTGCAGTATAATGCTCTTCTTCCAAAGCCCTGGAAGAAGCCAGAAAACTCCAGTGGAGACCCTCATACTGTCCTTGTGAACTCCTGCACTGGGACTGTGCCCGGCAGGCCTAGGAGGCTTGAAGTCTTGGCTGTGGTGGTCATCTCTCATTTTGTTCTTTCTCTCCTGAATGATTTAAAGGTTCTTGAATAAGAAAAACTCTTTCTGTAATTAATTTGTTAAGGAACTCTTCTTTTAGATGGACTGAGAATTCTCATAGTTTCTAATCCAATTGAGTTTTTCATGATGATGAATGCCATTCCTTGATTCCCTGCTTGTCTATTGATATTGTGTGTGGGGGGGTGAGTCAGGGTTGGAAGCTGTATAGGTGGGTCTGGGGCAAGAAGAAGAAAATTACCCAAGTCAGAGCTGTGGGCTGAACCCCAGGGTATCTCTGGAGTTATAAGGGTAGTGTGCTAACAGAGTGTGTAGTTGGGTAGCTACTTGCTGGTGTTTCTTCAAAACTGAATGTGACCTTCAGAAGAGGGGAGAGAATCAGCATCAAACAGTATTCTTTAAATGGTCTACAGTTACTTTTATTAACTAAGAAAGGACACCAAAATGAAATCTCTAGTCTTGGGCCTTCTGAATTGATAATCATGAGATCCAAGAAATCAGCTCTAGGTCAGATATGTCCAGGAAGTTACAGAATTCTGCACAGGTCGGCTGTGTCCAGTGTAAGTGACTTCATAGATTGTACTTCAACATCCACTGCCGCCGTCGGGCTGCAGCAAAATAACTGGCAAAATAACTAGCTTGATCTGAAGTTTCGTCCGGATCTTAGCAACACTGGAAATTCTTCCACCTTTGTTTTTCCTGGCACTGGGATGAAGGCAGGAACTCAGGATAGCTAAAGAAAATCCTGTAGTATTCCAGCAGGTGCTAAGAAAACAACCTTCAAAACAATTCAGTACATTATCTCAAGGTTTTTTACATTTGAAATAAGCCTTAATAGTGCTCATTACTCATTAGCTTTCAGGTGTGGGAGAACCATTGTAGTTACTGGCCTTGGAAATGGTCAAACTTCAGGGATGCAGCAGGCTGTCTTCAGCCTGCAGCATCCCAGACAGCCCCAGGTGGCCCAGGGGAGTGTCCTGGACTCAAACTGCTTCTAGGCACAGGGAGCAAGAGCCTGTGAGACTGTGCCTCCAGGTCAGGTTTGGATTTGGGCTCTCCTAGTGGCATCCCGCTCTCAGGGTGGGGGGCAGGGCAGAGCTGGCTGCCACCATTTGGAAAGTCCTTG
This sequence comes from Ictidomys tridecemlineatus, assembly GCF_052094955.1. NCBI lineage: Eukaryota > Metazoa > Chordata > Mammalia > Rodentia > Sciuridae > Ictidomys > Ictidomys tridecemlineatus. The sequence continues at coordinate 27,941 of NW_027522844.1, read as the reverse complement.
CTGCTCCATGACTGGCTCGTGCACGTGGCAGCCACCACGTTGATTCATGCACCCTCTGGTAAGGAAAAATATTCAGTAATAGTCTTTTGCTGTAACTTTTTTCTGATAATCCTTCTTCTTCTGAATTTTCTTCTTTTTGACTGGAGTTCCTGGGCTTCCATCAACACATGCCCTAACTATTCTTGGTTCCATTAGGGTGCCTCTTTCCCTTATCAATTTACTTTTCACCCCTTCCATATTTTCATCACAAACATACAATATACTGAGACAAAACAAGACACAAACATGCTGTATCAATCTTCTCCATTTTTTCAAAATGGCCATTTTTCCTCTCGCCCTATCTAGGGAGGAGTAGATTTGTTCCCGTCCTATCTATGGACGGGCAGCTTTTTTTCATCAACTTACCCCCCAGTGTCCCGGGGCTCCCCGTATGGGCCACCATCTGCCGCAGTCCAGCTGCAGCAAAATAACTGGGGGGTGACGAACAACTTGTGTAGATTGATACAGCAGGAGTGGGAGCCATTTATTGTAGGACAGGAGGGGTATATGCTTATCTAATTAACATAAACTAGACACAGCAGTCATCCAATAAGGAATCTCCACACTTAATGGCTCGCTGGCGTTACTTCATAAACCACTCCCTCTGGCAAAATGCCAGGCTCCATCCAGACTTGTTTACAGATTTTAACATTTGCCAGGTGCCATCCTGACTTGTTTACAGACCCTAACAATCCACCAAAACTGAAGGCTTGTGGGTAGGGTCACATGGCAAATGTCAGTTTGCTCAGGTGGCTTTAGCAAACTATCAGCAGGTTGCCATGATGTGTACCAGTAGTCTAAGCTATACTGGAGGCTCAGACAGGAGCATTGCTTGAGCTCAGAACTTTGAAGCCACTCTGGGCAACAGAGAAGATCCTGTCTCAAAAAATGAAAAGATAAATTACTATACACTGGGCTGAGCTTCAAGGGATATAAATTCCTTCATTAGCATGGACATGAACTTTTAAACTTTCCTGTTCCTTAAAATTCAGTAGGTTTTAGATTGAAGGGATTTGAATTTAGAGGAGTTTAGGTGCTGGGTCTTCCTGAACAGTGGGATCAGACCTGTTTGCCTTGTTTTTCTCATCAGTTTATTTGAGTGTCAATGGTCCATGGCATGGAATGGGAGTAGAGGGTCAAATAGGAGTTGGAGTGTTTTTGTGGTTCAGATACACAGACAGGATTCCAATGTGATCATCTTTCTTCTAAAAACCTGAAGTCTAAATCAGCTTTCTTTGCTCAGCAATAAAAGAGAATACAAAATCATAACATTTGCAGGTAAATAGATGAAGTTAGAGAAGATAATGCTAAGTGAAGTTAGCCAATCCCAAAAAACCAAATGTCAACTGTTTTCTTTGATATAAAATGATGATTCATAGTGGGATAGGGAGAGGGAACATGTGAGGAATAGAAGAACTCTAGATAGGGCAAAGAGGTTGGAGGGGAAAGGATGGGGCATGGGATTGGAAATTATGGTGGAATGTGATGATCATTATTATCCAAAGTACATGTATGAAGACATAAATTGGTGTGAATATACTTTGTTTACAACCAGAGATAAGAAAAATTGTGCTCTATATGTGTATTTGTTTTAATTTCTTTTAAAATTGAAAGAAAAACATTAATTCTTATGCATAATATAATATTTGATATATAATATCAACATATTGTCATAAAACCATAGGAAAGACTATAATTTTTAAATTTATGTATCCATTGAGTTTTCAGTTGAGGAATGAGTGCCTTAAGGCAAAAGTGTTCCAGGGGCCAAGGGTCAGGGTGGGTCTCTGCAAAGGGCAGAGGGCCACAGGTTCTGTTGCAATGCCCCAGCCTCAGGAAGGCTCAGCCTTTGATAAGTAGCACTGGGAGAGACCAAGTGCTTTGGTCTGAGCTAGCAAATGCACCAGGAAGAGAAGGAGGTATCTCTCAACTTGACCTCCACTTAATTGTTCTATGACACCTTTACTTGTCTTAACTAATCTGTATACTATTTAAAAGTTTGTCTTTTAATAATCATCAGTGTCTTTTGCATCCACTTAATAATTTAATAAACTTCTTAATTGAATTATTATTGATACCATTTGCATCCATTTTGCAAACTAAAATCTCATTATATTTTTGTAGTTTTTGTGACTCTACAAACATCTTGCTAAAAGTCATTACTTAAATTTCATTTCACCAGAATAATTTCCAGGAAGACAGAAAAGGAATGAAAGTGGAACATGAGATTAATAGAGAATTGATTTTATCAAAAATTTCTTTTCTGATTAAAGGTCCTACAAATCCTACAAATGATGTGTAGCATCATTACCTTTGTTTAGTGATTTAGAATCTACAGGATTCCACATCAACAGGGAGCCATGTTTTCATAACTATAAACATTTACATATATGGAAAAATTCTTAATGCTTTCTACGTTTTGGAGTTATAAGGTATTTAATATGTCCTAGAACCTCTATACAATCTATTCCCTTTGGGATTCTAAGGATTGCCTTGTTTCTAACTAAGTGGATCATTTTTATCTCGTACTATGAAAGAACAGTATTTTTTCCTTAATGGAGTTTCTTGTTTCTGTGAATGAATCTGGAATAAATTTCTAAAAGTGAAATTTCTATATCAAAATAGTATATTTAAAACTGTTAGAACCCATGGCTATGTTGCATGTTAAAGAGTCCTACCAAATTCATTCAAACACCAGTATTGAGGAAGGTCTTTCTGCCAATATATTTTTTTAATTTCTTAGTTATACATGGGCACAATATGTTTATTTTGTTAGTTTTTAAGTGATGCTGAGGATCGAACTCTGTGCTTCACATGCACAAGGCAAGCCCTCTGACACTGAGCCACAACCCCAACCCTTTGCCAATATTTTAAGAACATGGTTATAATCAAAATTTCTTCTTCTTTTTTATTTAGCAGGAAGCAAATCCAGGGACTCATTGCATGCTAGGCAAGTTCTCCACCACTGACCTACATCCCTGGACCCTGTAATAAAAGTTTTGGACACTTTTTAATATGCCATTTAAATGTGTATTTCTTTTAATTTGTTTGTGTCAATATTAGCAAGGCCATGATTATCTTTCCTACTACAGAAGTGTTTATTATTGTGTATTTATCTGTGGGAATTTGAAAAGAGTTCCATAATTTATAATGACTTTTCTAATTGATTTTGGGTGAATGACATTGATAATATCTGTCAATAATTCATACTGTCAAAGGGGCAGGGATCCACTCCCAGCAGGCTTGGCTGGTCTCCTGGCCTCTGGCACAGGCAGGGAGAAAAGCACTCTTACAAGGGTCACCACCACCAGAGGTCACTCTTGCACCTCACACTTGTACCTAGAACACAAGGGAGCCCCAGGGGGTGGTCGATAGTGGGGCACCTTTAAGATCCCCAACTTTCCTGGGTGTGCCTGAGGCTTCTTCTGGTTTGCAGACATCCTGTCCAGTACAGGAGGCTCTGTGTCCTGGTGCAAGATGTGTGTGCTTTTGGAAAGTCATCTTTCCATGACCAATGCCAGAGAAGATGCCCTTGTGGTGTAGATTGCAGGTCGCAGTGCAAGTCATGGCTGTCATGGGTGATAACTCTTGGCTGGATTTAGAAGGGCAACGACTGGGGCCCAGGATATATTGAGCTCAGGGCTAGAGGCCTCTGGAGCCCTGGTGCCTGTGTTATGCTCAAATTCAGGACTCCCAAATGACCACCAGAGACCAAGATCCATGTAAGTAGCAAAGAGGTGTTTATTGAGAGCTAGCTCAGTCCTCCGCACACACACAGCAACTGGTGACACTGAGATGCCTGGAGCCTAGGGTTTGCAGCAGTTTTATACCTTCTTTGGGGAAGGCAGGGACCCCCACATACATCATAGCATCTCTTAGCAAATCATCACACACACCGCAGGAAAATCAAACAACTCGAAAACATGATTAGCATATCAAGTGGCGGGAAAAAATCTGAAAAGAATTTTTGGTTAGTTCAAGTTGACTCACTTAAAATTGATTGGTTTAAACCATGAGGATGTCACAAGGGGGGTCTCTGCCAAGGTTCAGGGCTTCTAGTTTAGATATTGGTCACCACACCTAGGTGGGGGCTGTCTGGAATTTCAGATATTTTGATATCTTGGCCTATCTTAGGTGATCACCATCTGCAGCTTTTCGGAGAACTGTTTCCACAGAGCTTTTCTGTAGTATTTTTCCTGACTTTAGGACTGCAGTAGGTCAGGAGTTAAGTTTCAGAGCAAAATGAGGCCCAAGTAGAATGAGGTTGCTTAGGTCTTTCACCTGATCTGCAGAATTCCAAGCCTGTGACACACAGAAGAGAAAGTGCTGTTCCACGGCATTTGGGGCCTTAAACAAGGTACCACCAAGTATATGGGACTCAGAAGGCAGCAGATTTGGTGTTTTGAAACTTCTCTGGCCTCCATGGAGTTTCTGACTATGAACTGAAATCTGGGTGTTGTTTGTGTTAATCCTGAAATGAAATTCCCTTGAAAAACCAGCCTCTACCTCAGAGCAAAGCCTGTCCAAGGAAGGGACATGACCTTTGTCACAGAGCACTCCTAGGCACATTCTCACCCTGCTAGTTGTTTATCCACAAATAACAGGAGAGATCTGCTGTGCCAGGTGTCCCTGACTCAGTCAGGCTACCTGGGGATCCATAGCAACCCCCTAGCAGCCACCAATCAGCATGAGACAGGGAAATTCCTGGGATGCCAGATGACCCTCCCAGTAGTTTATGGTGGTTGATAACATGTTGGGAAACCATGTAGTTCAGCACATACACCCCTCATGGCTTAAACCAATCAGTTCAAATGAATACCCCTTTTGTATTGACCAATCACCCTTACCCAACTTGTTCCCGCCAGTGAATGTGCTAATCATGTTTTAGAGTTGTTGTTTGATTTTCCCTCGGTGTGTGATGATTTGCTAAGAGATGCTATGATGTATGTGGGGGTCCCTGCCTTCTCCAAAGAATGTATAAAACTGCTGCAAACCCTGGGCTCCGGGCCTCTCAGCGTTACCAGTTGCTGTGTGCGCAGGGAGGACCAAGCTAGCTCCCCAATAAACACCTCTTTGCCGTTTACATCGATCTTGGTCTCTGGTGGTCTTTTGGGGGTCCTGAATTCGAGCATAACACCATAAGAAAGCTCAATTAATGAGATTAACAACAACAACAATTATTTGTTAGTCTCTGTAATAGGAAGACTTGCTCCATATAAGACAGTGAAAAATAGACATTTTACTTCTGACTTTAGCAGGGTTTTCAGCACAATATCTAAATAATCACAAAATGCTTTGTTTGTAAGCCTTTTCATTCCTGAACTCTGCCTGTGTGTAGAGTACTTGTGATTAAGCAATTTAAAAATGGGCAATGAGTTTTGTTTTTCACATTTGGTGCTATAATCTGATTGGCCTATCACCTCATACCCCACTCCATTCAATTCATAACTTGATAAATGAATCTCTAATATGATAATAGGAGGACTTGGGGCTCTTTGTAGTAAATGAGGCCATAATCCCTCATTAAGTGCATTTATGGTCCATTCTGGAGATTTTTTTTTAACTATTTTACAGCTATCAGTCAGTATCTTCTAAACACCCAATAGGATGAAGCTATTAATCCATAATAAAAATGGGAAGTGAAAATTCAAGAAATTGTGGAAAGCAAAAAAAAATTTAAATATTATTCTGATCAAGGAAAAAAAGCACAAGGGAAGAAAATACAAAGATAACTAATAACAATGGAAACACACTATACCAAAATTTATGGGATGAAGCAGGTACAGTGATAAGGGTGGTGTATTAGTCAGGGGTTCTCTAGAGAAACCGAATCAAAAGGAATTATGATTATAAAAAGGGGATTGGTTAGATTAGCTTACTTGACCAGAAGCTGGATAGTCCCCAGTGGCCATCTGTAAGCTGTAGAGCTGGAGGAACCAGTAGTTGCACAAGTGTCTGAAGCCCCTGAAACAAGAGAGATCAAAGTGTTCTCCTAGTCTGAACAGAAGGCTTCAGGAAATTCCCTGGACAATCCCTGCCAGAGTCCACTTTGGAGAAGTGAAGAAGCAAGAATCTGATATCCTCTAGTGATGGCATCAGCAATCAAGAAGATGAGCACTTGTATCTGCTGCTGCTGCCTTGTTCTTCCACCTTTTATTCTATCCAAGCTACCATCCTTTTGGAGGGTGCTGCCCAACTTTAGGGAGGGTCTCCACTTAAATTGCTATCCCACATGTCAATCATTCCTAAACACACCCTCATTGGCACTCCCAGAAGCCTCTTAATCATTGACATGTCTTAATCTTATCAAGTTGAATAAATGCTGACATTAACAAAGACTACCAAGACTGAATTTAAATCAGTAATCAAACACAAGGTGAGGCTGGGGATGTAGCTGAATGGTATAGAGCTTTTGCTGGAGGCCCTACCTGGGTTCAGTGTCCACCACTGGTGAAAAATAAATAATAATAAGTGAAAGCTCTGGGCATAGTAGTTTCATCAGTGAATTCTATGAAAAATTAAAAGAAGCATGGCTGACTACTCTCAATCTTTTTCAAAATATTGAAGAGGACCAGGAAAAAACTGTTAGACCTCTACTCCTAATTCTATTAGTGATTATTTGCAAGTTGGATTATAGAGAACTGCCAGTGTGTGAATTCAAGAGATATTTCAATTGTACTAATATTTCATATTTCAATAATGTATCTTGCAATTGATGCTGAAAAAGTTGTGCATGAAATAAAGTATTAAATTAGGGACTGTCCTTCATTTCTGGTTCTTCCTGATTGTGTTTATATTGTTCAACACTTAAAAAAATAAAAATAGATAAAAATTTTAAAAAACCTATTGCTGAAAATTGAGGTACTTCCTTGAAGACACATGAACATCTCTACAACTGATCTGGGTCATCGATTTCTCTGGGAATATACTTTACTTAGCATGTTTTGCCTTTCCTTGAAATATTCTTTTTGAATCTGACAAAGTAGAACATCTCCCTGTGGTGTATCAAAAATGTAAATGTAAGACTTTTACAGTGCACTGTAGTAAATGGAGGGTAAGGGTCCAAACGTTTAGACAACTCTGGGATTAAGCCCTGTGAATGTTTGGCTTGAGAATACTTGTAATTAACATTGAGCATGCATTAATACCGGGCAGGATTAACAGGCAAGGGAAAACCCTGTCTGCCCCCTGTGCAAAGGGGACCCCACCAACCAACCCCTTGTCTAGCAAAGAAAAGATACCTGTGCAGGGCCCATGCTGGCATCCAGCCAATCTGCCTTTCATTTCCCAATCTCCAAATCAAACACACAAGTGAAAAACAATTGTTTCTATAATTTTATTATACGAGGGACAGAAAATTTTATGGTAATTCAAGAAGGCATAAACTTCTCTGCTGAGAGCCATTGCCAAGTAGGAATGACGCATCAAAATTTCCTTGCCAGCGTACCCCATGTTGCTTAGAGGAAGGACTCATGGAAATGGACTTGCCTTGGACATATGCAGTGACATTGCATGTATGTTTGAGAAAGGTGACTCTGCTCAAGGACCAGGGTGGATCCGGGTTTAAGGAGGATCCTATTGGATTAGGGTGGATCAGGTTTTAGGGAGTATCCTGCTCCTTGGGTTTAGGGCAGTTCCAGGTATAAGGTGTACCCTGCTGGGAATAGGGCCTATCCTGCTGCCTCAGGCATGCCCGCTCCTTGAGTTCCAGTTGAGTTCTCCTGGGATTAAAAAAGAGTTTTGGGATGCAGAGCCCTGTGGCCCAGAACGTGATTTCCCCAGAATGCGATTTCCCCAGAATGCGTTTGTAGAGGGCCGGTGTGAGTTCTCGAATAAAGAATTGCTGTTTGAATCTGCAAAGCTGTGAGTGGCTCATGATTCGGTGCCCAGCCAGACGGTGGCACTTCTCACTTGATTACTAATCTGAAAATTGTTTATTTTAACATCGTTTCTTTTCAGAGGATCATCCACTGCAGCATGTTCTCGGAGTCGCATGTGCTCTCAAGACAAAGGCAGGCAGCTAGGAGTCCAGAGCCTTAAAATCTAAAGTCTCTGTATGGGAGTGGAAACCTCAGGCAGTGGCTCTTGGCATCCCCACAGCACGATACTAGAAAGAACATGGGCAATCTCAGGATCACTTGGTCCAAGGGGGCAGCATGAGCACTGGTCTGCCTAGTTTCTTAGAGGCATCCAACTCTCTTGGTGGGGCCTGCAGCTCCTGCTGGGTCAAAGGCTTTGAGCCAGGGCAGGCAGGCAGCTCTGGGCCTCTTCTCAAAGTGCTGTGTGATCTGGATCCATGGAGGGGGCAGTCAGAGCTGAGAAACACACAAGGTTTTAAAAGTGTTTCAAGGTTAAAGTCCTGGTGATCCCAAGAAAGGAAGCCCAGCCTGGGATAAAAAGGCAGAGACCAGGGCCTAGGATTTGCTTCCATGAGGGCCAGCAGTGCCTGTAGCCCTGGAGCATCATCTCCACAATCCCAAGCCTCCTTTGCACATCTGGGAAAATGCTTGTGCATAGCTGTAGACTCTCAGAGGAGGAAAAGTCTTCAGAGACCCCCTTGCCTGATGATTTCTACTCTTCTGGGCTCCTCTTGATCTGAAGCACAGGGTGTGGAAGTTAGTAGAGAAAGGATCTCATGAGTACCTTCCTGCTAAAGGGCAAATTCAATCATCTTGGATGTCAGTGTTTGATTGGATTGATTTTGTTGATACATAGATTTAAAACAATTTTTAAAAATCCCAGGATACACATCACTGGTTGCCATGGCCTACACCTTACTACCTGGTCTCCATTGAGAGAAAAAGAGAGAAGAGGGAGGAAGAGAGAAAGAGAGAGAGAGAGAGAGAGAGAGAGAGAGAGAGAGAGAGAGTTAGTCTTGGTGGAGACTGACACTGGAGGATTGCATGTTCAAAGCCAGCCCCAGCAATTTAGCTAGACCCTAAGCAATTTAGGAGACATTTTCTGGAAAAAAAATGCTGAGGATGTGGCTCAGTGGTTAAGCAGTTTGGGCTCAATCCCTATGCATTACAGTTCTCAAGAGGAACAGAATCAACAGGAAGTATGGTTATAATAAGGGAACTTATTAGGTTGACTTACCCAGCAGAAGCTGGATCGTCTACAATGGCAGTCTGTAGGCTGGAGAACTGGAAAAACAAAGTATCTGCACAGTACAAGAGGCTGAATCCTCAGAACAAAAGAGATCAGGGTGCTCCCCTAGTAGTAGACCAAAGGCTTCTGGAGAATCACTGGCAGAGTCCACTTTGGAATAACGAAGAGGCAAGAGTCTGACACTCAATTACAGCAGCAATCAGCAACTGTTCAAGAGGAATCAGCTTGCATCTGTTGCTGCTTTCCTGGTTCTTCCAACTTTCATTCTATCCAAAACATCATCTTATTGGATGGTGCTGACCATGCTTAAGGAGGGTCTCCGTTTCTGTTGGCTATCCCACATGCCAATCCTGTCTAGACACATCCTCATTGACACCCCATAAGCCTCTTAATCCTCCGCATCTCTTAATCTAATCAATTTGATAATCAAAATAACCATTACACCCTGGTACACTAAATAAATAAATAAATAAAGTAATTAATTAATTAATATCCCAAACAAATAAACACAAACAAACACACACAAAATGAGAGAGAGGATAAGAAGAAGTTAGAGATGCATACTACAAGGGAAGGGATTTTCTGGAGGTCAAGGGTTGGGTTACCGTGAGCACAGCCAAAATAGTAACCAAGGAAATTCATGTAGCAAACTACACATAAAGGGGATTAGACTTGAGGAGCAATTTAGAATATTGTTCCCTTACGAAAATATCTAGGCTGGGTGTGGTTGTGCTTGCCTATTACTCTCGGACTCAGGAGGCTGATAGGATGATCTTAAGTTCAAAGCCAGCCTCAAGCAAATTAAGGAGGCCCTAAACAACTTAGTGAGACCATGTCTCAAAATATAATATAAGAAGGCCTGTGGATGTATTTTGGTGGGTAAGCAAATCTCCAGAACTCCCTACCACCACCCAAAAAATGACTAATAAATGCTTCAAAACGATTGTAGGTTTCCATCCCTTGATTCTCAGGACGATTCTGCTTGAGTCTGAGAGGTTGACCATCTGTGCAATACATTCCTGCTCCATGCTTGTGAATACACTGGTCTCTAAGAGAGAGAGGCACACAGAGAGAGTTGAATGGGGTATTCCGATGTGGTGGGTTCAGGTATAATTGTTGAATTATAAATTGTAATTGTAATTGTTGATTCCAAATTTTATTTAGTTTTTATTTTTATGTTTTTAATGAATAGCTACATTAAAGCACTTTTTAAAATTGTGGTGAATACCTCTGATAGGGAGGGACCAATGCCAAGGGTCCTGAGTTTCACAAGTTTAAGTTCCATTCCTACAACTTTATAGATGTGACAGTCAGCAGGTGATTTAAAATCTATAGTCGTCATGTTTTCATCTGTGGACTGAAAACAAAACCTTTCATAGGTAGTATCATGATACAATTCATCCATCAGTGACAAGTAGACAGCTCAAAACAGAAAATCAGTTGTTAAATTATGATTATTGTATTATCATAATTGATGAAATCATAAATACAATCTAAATGACTAATACATTATAAAGGTTTCTAATGTGTGTTTCTGCTGTGAACTTATTGCTTTTCCTCATGTCATGTGCTTGGAGCAGTTACATTCCAGTGGATCTTTCCTTCAGTTCATCAGACATTCTAGTTACAAAAATGGAGTGCATGGGCTGGGGATATGGCTCAAGCGGTAGCGCGTTTGCCTGGCATGCATGCGGCCCGGGTTCGATCCTCAGCACCACATACCAACAAAGATGTTGTGTCCGCCAAGAACTAAAAAATAAATATTAAAAATTCTCTCTCTCTCTCTCTCCTCTCTCTCCTCTCTCACTCTCTCTTAAAAAAATGGGAGCGCATGAAAGCAGAGCTGTCCTTGGCCATACATTAATCTTCAATGGAACCAAGTCAGTTTAATTCAGATATTTAGGGAGCATGAGTGGTAACCTGCCATGAGTGAAATTCTGTGATGTATGCAGCATATAGAGACTTGAAGAGCTGCTTCCTACTTTGAAGAGCTTATGTTTATGAGAGAAAATTAAGTGAAAGTCAATAGACAATGCAGGACACAGCCAACTCTCATACCCCATGGTGGCTGGTTAAATGCAAAGTAACCTAATGTTCATGATGACTCTATCAGAACCAGCCTTTATATGAGCTGTGGTGGGGGAAGAGACAACGGTAGGAATAATCATGAGAAATAAGGGAATAAAGAGGGAAGAGAGTCATCACAAAAATTGAAAGGGATAGAGGAGAAAGTAAAAATAAAAAGGAAAGAAAAGGAGGGAGAGAGGGATGAAGGAAGGAAGGAAGGAAGGAAGGAAGGAAGGAAGGAAGGAAGGAAGGAAGGGAAGGAGGAAGCAAACTGTGGACATCAGAAGAGGCAGATGATTGTAAGCTGTGGCCCAGACAGCCAATAGTGGCAGGTTGTAGAGTTCAGTGGAGAGAATGGACTCTCCACACCTGGGTCATGGAACAAAACTTCTCAAAGATAAGCTTTTAAGGATGAGACAGGCATAGGTTCAAAAACTGTATGTATGTAGAAATATCACATTGTAGTTCATAAATATGTTTATTTGTTGTGTGTCAATTGACAACATTAAAAAAGAGAGAGAGAGAATTGAGGGCATTGGCAATACTGCTGACTTCATCCAGTGAACTCATCCAGTGCTGGGGCCCAGGTGTGTACTTGGCTCAGTCTCCATAGAACTGGGGGCTCTGGACATGCCTGATACCAAGGAAGCTTTTCCAAGATTGATGGATGGAGCTCCAAAGCTTCAGGTTTTTGATCTGGCTAAGCAATGTCACTGGTCTGGGAAAAGGGCAAAAGATTCACTCAGATACAGACAGTGCATACGTAAACTGTGTTCATGGTACAGGATGACAGAAAACAAAACCCAAATACTCATCTGAAGAATTGATGCTTATTTGATTTGAAAATTGCCTGAAACCTGATAGGATCAATGTGAAGTTTTTATCTTCCTGGAAGGCATGGCCTGATCAGCTTGTGTTTCCATGAATGCATGGGAGAGGGAAGGTGTTTGGAGGGAGGGATCCAGTTCCTGACCATTTCCACCGAGTACAGGAAGCCTGTGTGTGTCAGGCATGCCTAGACAAGGACACCAATCATTGTCATTCTCTTGTCACTTCAGAGAACATTGCCTGGTTGAGATGAAACTCAGGTTAGACTATGATAAAGGTCAGATGACGGTAAAATTACAAAAGTAGTTCATGCTGGGGCTGAAAAGCTAGGTGCTCAAGCATACAAGTCAGGTGGGAAAATTAATGAATGCATAATTTCATTGTGTACTGAGTGTCCCAGATAGTGCTTCAATTTTTTTTTAAATTTTGTTACCAGTAGATTACCTTAATCAAAAGAAGGGGACTCACTATATGTGATTTTCAGAACCAAGGGCAAGCAAACTGAGTGAATGTAACATTTTCAAAGAGCCCCCCCACCCCAAATCCCTATTCTGTTTTTTATAATTATTATAATTTGTATTATTACCCATACCCAATTATATTCTCTTCTACTTGTTGGAATTCTTCCATTAAGAAACTCTTTTATTATAAAATGTATATTGTAGTATTTTATCAGTTTTATACAATATTTACTTTTGTGTGGATATATTCTATTTAACTAAAAAAGACTCACATATTTTTTATTACTTTTTATTCATTTGTATGTTTCTATGATCTTTTACACACATTTCACCTGCCTCTTCCAAATCCAGCATATTATCCTCTGATGAGTGAGTTTGCCTCACTCCACTGTACATCCACCCATGGACAGTCAGATCACCATCATCAAATATAGTAGTCACAGAATTCGGAGAAAATCTGTCTAGGACAGATACCCAAGAATACAACTATACCATGGAAAATGTAAAAACTTATAACCCAAAGGTTACTGAGCATTGCCACATATTCTTTAGGATAGCTGCTACATTTATATTCTATCACAGCTCCCCCACATACTTGGAATAACACCATATTCTAATACTTTTCTGTGGGTAGCTTGCTTCTGAAGAGTGTAGCTCTTGCAGTAATTTCCATTCAGGGTGTTCTGATTTCTCACACTTTCTCTTTTAGACAGTGATTTTACTCTTTGTGCATATTTTACCTTGGAAGTTTGTGGGTTTTCCTTTTTTTAAGTGCTCTTCAATCCAAAATGCTCACATAAATATCCTTTGTTCTCTTCTATATGTGTTTATTTCATTAACATGGATGCAGGAGACAAGCCAGGATTTTTCCAATCCTTTCTGGGAACAGGAGTAAAGTTGGGCTCCTGAGTCTACCCTATGGGTATGGACTGACAGTGGTGGTGCTTCATGGGTGGGGAGAGACCTTGAAACTGAAGACCAAAAAGCTGCTATACAGCTAAACCCAGAAAGGAAGTTTTCCAAGTAAAAGGCTTTAATCTGAACCAGACCCTACTTCCACCCTAATCCCACTTCCACTGTTGCTCAGAATTTGAGGCTGACTTTAGGACCAAAAATTGCACTTGCCTCTTTAGATACCTCGCACATGAGCTAAAGTTCTGGACTAGTTTCTCAACACACCAGAGAGAGAAGAGACCTTCTGTAGGTAGGATGCATAGGTCAGAATCAGCGATCTGTCATTCTTCAGTCTAAAGTGGTAGAGGCTGCGGAACCGGTGTTATGCTTGAATTTGGGACCCCCAAAAGATCACCAGAGACCAAGATCGATTTAAGCAGCAAAGAGGTGTTTATTGTGAACTAGCTCAGTCCTCCGTGTGCACACACAGCCACTGATGACGCTGAGAGGCCCTGAGGCCAGGGTTTGCATCAGTTTTATGCATTCTTTGGGGAAGGCAAGGACCCCCTCATACATCATAGCATCTCTTAGCAAATCATCACACACCGCAGGAAAATCAACCAACAACTCTAAAATATGATTAGCACATACGTTGGTGGGAACAAGTTGGGTAGGGGTGATTGGTTACTACAAGAGGGGGATTTGTTTGAACTGATTGGTTTAAGCCAAGAGGGGTGTACATGCTGAACTACATGGTTTCCCAACACGTTATCAACCACCATAAACTACTGGGAGGGTCATCTGACATCCCAGGTATTTCCCTGTCTCATGCTGATTGGTGGCTGCTAGTGAGTTGCTATGGGTCCCCACATAGCCTGATTGAGTCTCTGATACCTGGTGCAGCAAATCTCTCCTGGTATTTGTACATAAACAACTCAGCAGGGTGGGTATGTGCCTAGGAGTGCTCTGTGGGTCTTTCCAAGGACAAAGGTCACGCCCCCTTCCTTGGACAGGCTTTGCTCTGAGGTAGAGGCTGGTTTATCACTGGTAGATGCCAGAAACGCCACTCAGAAGGTGCAGGCACCAAGTTCCAATGTGTTCCTAGGCCAGGTTCACAGGGCTGCCATATGCTACTTGTCTTCGAGGCTCAGAGCTGTTAAGCATGTGAGACTTCTGATCCTGCTTGTCACCACGCACAAACAGAATCCAGGACACTGGTCAGACAGGGCTGCCGATTCACAGACTCCTTGAGTGACTTCTCCCAGTCCTGCACTGCATGGCCACTCAGAGGGCCACTTGCCCTCCAAGAGCTCCTTTGGCTCCCAGCCTGCACTGGCTTCCCGCTCCCTTCACATGGCTGCTTGCTGGGGCTCCTGCTGGTCAAGAAAGGAGCTTTCCCAGTTTGGTCCTCTGGAGGACCCTCACTGGCGCTCTCCAACCTACTCATCCACAGCGATATTCCTTTCGCGTCCACAACGAAATTCTCAAACGCACATATCTGTATAGCAAAACAAACATCATACATTTTGGAACATTCTCTTGGGAACATGAAAAAATCAAATCAATATTTAAAGCAATGATTTGAAGTTGATTTTTTGGATTCTTTTCATGAGATGAATTAAACTGTCATGAGGCCCTTTCTGGAAGCTAAAGGCAGAGACGGGGAAGGCGCAGGCACAAGCGCAGGTGCAGGCCTGGGCCCTCTTCTCCCGCCCCTCTGCCTACTCCCACTCCTGTGCGCCTGCACCTGCGTGCACATCCGTGATGCTGGGTGGACAGTAGCGCTCAGAAGGAAGGATTTGGTGGCGCCCGTGCTGTATGGCAGGGTTGCATCAATACCTATGTGGCCCTAGCTCTGCTTTCACCTTCATCAGTCCTTTCCTCCATAAGAGAAAAATCATATCTGTTGGCTGTGTTGGTTTAAAGGCAATGTTAAAATTTAAATCATATAAAACATTTTCTTTGAACTTGGAGTTTTTGTTTTTTCCGCCTTTATTTTTACCCCTCCCCTCTTTGTGGCTTTTGAAAGAAATTATATTTATTTGCATGTGGCTTCAAAAGTACTGTGAGGCCCCAGCTAGACTCTGGTGGATGAGTCGGTTCTGGTTGGTCACCTATTCACTCCAGGCTGAAGCAAGGTGAATTCTAAAGCCTCTCACATGGGCTTTCCTCCATGCAGCTTCGACACAGTTTCTGCCATGAGGGCGATGAGGCAAGGATTCCATAACTACCAAGAATTTAAGTTTGTACCCTTTTTTTTTTTTTTGCTTTAAACCCTGAACTGTTGGCTCTTGATTTAAGCTCTTACCCTGAGTCCCTAGGACTCTCTAGTGCAGGCCTGCATCTTGAGCCTCACTCAGCAGAAGGAGGAACACATGTGGCAGGAGTTCACATTTGGTGGACCCTTTTATTGGGCAGGTCACAGAAAAAGGCAGGAAGCAAAGTGAAAAAGAAACTTGTCACATACCGTCTGAACAAACACAGAGTGTAACTGGAACATCCTATCTCCAGCTGAGGGTCTCTGGGGGAAATGGTGAGAATCCCAGAGGCCAAAGGTGGGTGACTGAGGCAGGCGGGCTTGTGGTCTAGTCCCTAAAGTGCCTGCATATCTGTCCTGAGAGAGCTGGAGGGTGAACTAGTGCTTCTGGGAACTAGTGCTTCTCACATTCTGAGAAGCTATTGAGGAACTATATATTTTCAAAACATTCATGCATATAAAACAAGTGGAACTATGAGATACATACCATTGTTTCACTACCTTTCCATCACTTAATAAGTTGTAACAATATCGTGAGATTTTGTTCACCAATTTCATATTTCCTGATTTGGATTCATAATATTATATTTCTAATGCCTTTTTGCCCAATTTAAATGTTTGGATTGTGATCATCTTCAGCTTGTAGGTGTGTGTGTGTGTGTGTGTGTGTGTGTGTGTGTGTGAGAGAGAGAGAGAGAGAGAGAGAGAAAGAGAGAGAGAGAGAGAGAGAGAGAATGCACCAGAGAAACAGAAAGATGTACACTGACCAAAAAGTTAACATTTGGGTTTGAAGTATAGATGTATTCTAAATTTAGGTTGCTTCCTTACATTTCCCTTTAAAATACTACACCCACTGCCATCCTACTTATGTTGTCAAAGTGTAGTTTGCCCTACTATGTGAGGATAGCTCATTAAAACAAGCTAGAGTATATTCTAAAACTTTTCTTTGTTTGTAATTTTTAAATAGATTTATGCATATTGTTCAGTCTTTTTCAAACTGTAAAGTTCTGTCTGAGGAAAGACCTACTTATTTATAGACAAAGTAAAACAAGTACAGTTTTTCCTCAATGTTTGTAAATATAGCCTCTGTCACGTGAGTTGTTCGTTGGTAAGTTTTCTTCCCTTCCCTTTGCCAAGTATTCTAAATTGTAAAGAAAGTTTGCACCTAACTTACCACTATGTTCGCTGCTACGTAGCCTTTCTTTAGATTGATGAAACCTAGATCATTTGGTGACCTTCAGATTACATCAGAATGTGGAATACACCTCCTAAGTCTTCGCTTCTGTGCATCAGTTAAAACAAAGCATGTATATTGCTGTGAGATCTGACTTGCAGAAAAGTAATCAGTGTGGCTAAAGAAATATAGGAACTATTCCCAGGAGGTTCATGTTGGTTGGAGTGTTCTGAGGAGGGAAAACTGTGAAGCAGACAGATGCCCTGGATGAAGATCATCCCCATCACACCTTCTTCCTGCCCATTGCTCATTACACCTCATTTCCCTCCTTTTACAACCCCATTCATGCACCTGAGTTCCCTGTGGTGGTCTTTCTGGGAATGATGTCTGCACCCCAACTTCTCAGGGTGCAAACCCTTGAGTAAACCTGATTGTTTCTGAACTCTTGATTTCCGGACCTGGATGTGGTAACACATTCAGCTTTTAACAATTTGAGTTCACTGGGGACCTGGATCTGCATCCTTCTCATGCCATACACTCACTTCTGAAGGGCCCTTCCAGTCCCTTGTCCTGAAATACCAAGCAGGAGAGTAAATCTTTCCCCCACATGAATCTATTCCCCCAACTCAAGCTCTGAATCTCCAAAAATTGATTCCTTTTTCTGTACTGAACACTTGCACTGGATGCACTCAGACATTTCAATACTAAGCCTACCCTCCATGTGTATTCCCTGTGTTGAATAATGACACCCAGAATCGTTAACAGTAACTCAGAAATCTAGGATGAATGTTCCCTCCCTTGCTGTCTCATTCTTTTTTTTTATTGGCATCCTTTTTCCTGTTCTTCATTTGAACTTCCCTACCTCCTTCACCATAATCCTAACTCTAATTCTATCCAGAGACTGAACACTTCATGCCATGTTACTTATCACAAGTTTAAAAAATGAGATATTACAAATTTCAAATCCAAGGCATGGAGAGAGAGAGAGAGAGAGAGAGAGAGAGAGAGAGAGAGAGAGAGAGAGATTGATTTTCAATGAGTTCACTGCTTAGCGACAGATTAACAGATACATCCCACATTCTCGAATATATTTTGAAATTTTCACTTATAATTAGGAGTTTTCTTAATGAAGAGGATTATGAAAGAAGGTCAGGATATGCCACCCTCAATGTATGCCACTTTAGCATAAGGATTATTTTGAACTAAAGGCAGTTTACTAGAGCTACCACATCTAGCTTATGTGTGAACTTTCTGGACTATGAACATTGACCAATCCAGAAGCAACAAGTGAACTCTCCCACTAGTCCTCAAAGTTCCCAATTTTCCATTGTAATGCCTCTCTTATCTATAGCCAATGTAAGCTAAATTTAAAATGATTTATGCTTTCCTTCCTTACATTTTTATGATAAGAATACTTTTGGCTCTTAGGACTGGTAGACATATTTCCAGCCACACTCTAGCCTTGCTGCTGGTAGTTGTGGAACTTATCTTGGGACCTGCCCCTTTTCTGGCTAGCATCTGGCATGGCCCAATATGGACAGTGATTTCAGGGAATCCTCAGTTTAAAGGGGTTTTGTTTAATATCACCCCCTATGTACGCATTCCCTTTTCTAGGGAGAATGATGTCTGCATTCACTGTCCTCAGTACATGTTCCTAGGCAAGTGCACTAAGACTCACACCAAAGTTTAGTGAAAGAAGAAATTCTCACTAGGTTCTTAGTGGTTCACATTAATGCCATAACATTCACGAACTCAAGATGCCTTGTGTAATCTGAACTCAACTAGGCCCTGGTTCATGCTGTCCCCACACACTGCTGCTTTCCTTTCACAGGAGAGAAACACAGTTTTAACCCAGAGCTGGGTGAGCTCCTGGAATCAGTAGCTGAATACAGCCCTAGATTATTAGAAACAACTTACCCAAATCAGGAAAAATTCTTCCATAAGTATATTGGAAGTGCTACTCAGGGAGCTCCTCTTCACCCTGCTAAACTAGAGAATCAGGGTACTTAAAATCCATCCATCTCTTCTAGAGAGCATCTCAAAGCAAACTCCTTTGAGCTGCAACAAGGATGCAAAATTGACACTTAATGGCCAGGGGGAAGGGTGAATTTTCAATCCAGGAGACCAATGGAAAAATGCTCTCTTTTTGGCTGGTGAATAAGGTGACACAGTGGAGTTCTCTGTTGAGACAAAAGGCTACAGGAAGAATTGTGCACTGTCTATCTCAGTGTTACTGACCCTGGGAAATGTTCTCTTTTACTTCTGCTCATTGGTTGCCCTGGTCTTTATTTTCACCTGAACTACCTGGCCCAGGGGTTATCACTGTTAAGTCAGTATTGAGCCTCAAATTGACATTTGAAATAAGGAGGTGGAGATCCTTGCTATGGTTTAAGTATATCCCGGAAAGCTTATTCATAGGAATCTGAATTCCCCCATGCAACAGTACTGGAAGGTGGGGCCTTATAAACATGATTAGGCCAGCAGGGCTAGGCTTCAGTGCACTTTACAAAAGGGCTTTCAGTAATGGGCCTTCGCACACATGTTCCTGTGCCTTTCCATCATAGGACAAGGTAGCAAAAAGGCCCTTGTCAGTCACCTGCACCATGTTCTTTGACCTCCTTGACTCCAGAACCCATAAAGAATGTATTTATTTTCTTAATAAATTGCCTGGTTCCTGAGATTCTGTTATAGTGACAGGAACCAAATTAAAATAGTTGTTACAATTAGGAGTTTTCCTAATGAAGGGGATTATGAAAGAAGGTAAGGATATGCCCCCCTCAATATATGCCACTTTGGCATAAGAATTATTTTGAACTAAAGGCATTTGAGTTTCTGAAATCTCTCCTTATACCTAAAAGTAGGGCTTTCCCAAATAACTTGATCATCATTAGTATTCACCCTAGGAAAAATTACATCTGCCTCTGATTAGAGAATTTTCCACCACACTCAAACAGACATTCTCTACAAACTATCTTAATTCCCTATTAAGGTAATTGTAAGTTTTCCAATTTCACCACTTGGAGTAATTAGGTCTTTCTGTGTTGCCTCCATACACACAAAACTTACAATTCATAAATCTGTTATGCCTTTGGTCCTGTTCAGGTGTTTCCAAATTATTTCACAGTCCCAACCACGGCTATTGAACCTACCAAGGTGGAGAAAAAGCTTTTCTTTGTTTTCCTGGAAAGCATGGACATGTGTTGTTACTATCTCTCTAAGACATTACTGCATAGCTTCTAATCCATGTCCACATTTCCCACAAGGTTCACTTGTGCACATTGCTGTGCTTCCAAACTTCCTTTCTGCATTTTTGCTTCAAATGCAAAAGCTTGGTTTGGCTTTTGCAGGGTCCAGTGACGCCAGCTCCTGGAATCCCAATTCACTAGTATCCTAACAGTCAATAAGTCTCGTTATTGTGCTGCTTATCTTGGTTTAGTGAATCTTTCCTTAAGAACATTTTACAGACATTTTACAAGACATCTCTCTCTGTTTACACTTTGTTTCCTCTTTCCATTGCAAATGAAGACAGACACTGTGAAAGGCTCCACATCACGTTTTTCTGTGCCCCAAAATTGGCCCTGGGTGGTTGAAACCATGGCATGGCACCTATACACCTGACATTGCCAGCCTGCCCAGAATGTAGCCAATTTCAGGCTGCAAATTTCTCCTCATGGGGAATATGCCCTTCCCATGATCAGTCTCTGGCCATTCTCACAGACGCACACCACACTGGAAATCTTAAGGGCTGCTGGAGATGCACATGGTAGAGTCTGAAGTCTCTGTGGGGCATCCCTTCCAATAGTGCAGATTTTGGGGGGAAGCATAAAAAAGTCGTGGGACAGAGCAATTTCCTCCTGTGCAGTGGCACCTCCATACTTTGTAGAAAATAGTAATTCAGAGGCATCAGTCTTACTTGAAAAGTGAGTGGAAAGGGAAGATTCAAATGCTTGAAACTTTGCCACCATAGCAACATCTCAAGACAGAGAAACCATCAATGACTCATTTAAAACATTGACAGAACCCCAGCTAAGTAACTAGGGAGCCCTAGTTTGAAGGTTTGGGGGCAGAGTTTCCTGTCACAAAGAGATGCGTTTCTGACTCATAAAAGCGCTGAGGTGTCTTTAAAGGAGAGGGGTCGCAGACCAAGACAGAGGGGTGGCATGCAAGGAGGGCCCAGCACTGCTTCTTGCTAAGGGAGCTGTTGGTGTCCAGGAGGCCTTACTTTTCCCTTAGACCAGCCTGATCCCTGCCTGCCTTGGGCACTACTCAACCTGCTCTCATGTGCAGCCCTCTGGGTCAATAGCTGGAGATTTAGGTAACTGAGAACTGGGACTTCGCCAAGAAAAAGAAAGGTTTTGTTATGTGGGAAGCCCGGGTTTGTGGACAGCCAGTGGGAGTGGAAATCTCACTAGCCACATTGACTCACCAACATTGCCACTACCTTCTAGAGCTAGCTTAGATATTTACCTGCTGCACTGTTGATGGAGCCAGAAGCAATGCCTTTGGCCTCAGCAAAGCCATAAGCTGGGTTTGGCTTTTGCAGGATCCAGTGATGCCAGCAACTGGAATCTCAGTTTACTAGAACTGCATCCAAAACGAAAGGAACCTGCTTTTCTCCTTAGCACTGCCTTTAGGTGTGCGGAGAGAAGGAGAGAACGTTTCTCCCCACCCTGGGCGGTCCCTGTCTCTGTCCTAGGCTGGTTGATACAGCCTTTCCAGGTTGTCCTTCCAGGTGTTCCCATTTGCTCTCTGATGCAGCAGCACACTCCTGACAATTTTCCAGTTACAGCACATATTTGCACCAAGCCTGGGTGGCAGTAAGGCTCCTTTCTTTGCATCACCAGATTCTAGGTAATAGCACCATGGTTGGCGCCAAAGTGGAGATTGGCACCAAAGTGGAAGTTTGTCTCTAGCAGCAATGGTAGTTGAGGTCCTTTGGGGAATCTCAGCGCACCTTTCTCTCCCGCCCACTTTCTCTTGGTCTCAGCTCAGCTAGTTGTTCTGTGTGCACGCTTTCTCAGTGGCACCACAGAATACACAGCTCTGATGGGTTCTAACTTGCAGTTTCTGCGGTTGCCCTGAACAGAGTTCCTTAGTGGCAGCCCTGCTGGCAGGCCATGGTGCCTCTGTTCCCAAGCCATTCAGCCACAGCGGCGCCTGCACTTTTTCTTTCCCAGAGCAGTCTTCCCGAGGCCCTCCTTTTCTTCTCTACCAAAGAACTGAGGTTTGTTTCTGTGGAGGTCGTGACTCTGTGTCAGGATCCCTGGCCTCCCTGGGTCCTGTGCCTATTGGCTTAGCAAGCTTCGAATTAGAGGCGCCTGTGGTTTCCAATCCTTGTCCGCCCAAGTACCAGAAGTGTCCTGTTTGGAGGCAAAGCTAGAAGCTGAATAGCATCCTGGGGCCCGCCTTGGGTTTCCTGGTCCTGGAAGTCCCCGTTTGTCCATGGCCAGTTAGGACTTAATACTGAATAATACTGGAGGGCGATTGCTTAGTCCCAGCAAGTCCAGGACTGGCCATTTCTTTCCCTTCTTTTCTTTTCTTTTTTCCTTTTCCTTTTTTTTTTTTTTTAGAAAATGAAAGAAAAATTTTATTATATGCAGTAAAAATAATAGTTTGGTTTGGTGCAGGAGTCACCTATCACACAATAACACTTTATGACACCTGGGATTCTCTGAGACACCCAACTCCACGGGATTGGCCATTTCTTAGCGTTTATTCCAGCCTCTGGTGTTTAAATGGCTCCTGCCATTTAAGTGGAAGCAAGTTCCGGATTCGTGAGAGCAAATTCCATTTCAGCTTTCTGGATGATAATTATGTCGGGTACAAACGTGGGTAGTGGCTAATGCCATTTTTCTGAAAGGCCAGTTCAACAATTGCCACTTTAGCACTATCCGCAGTTTCTTTTTTCTAACAAGTTTGGTTTTGCAATGGAGAGTTCCGCTTTGACTACATTCAGGATTTGTACCTCCTAAGGAAACTCAATATGCCACAAAAGCCATTTCTCGGTTGTGCCAGTTCCATTATCTCGGTATCCAACCACGGCGTGTAGCTGCCTATGATTTTTTTACTCACATAGAACTCAGAAAACACCAGATATTGGGACTTGTGGGCATCGCCAATATCGGTGTCTTTTTAATTTTAGAAAATATTGGTTTAGGCAGAAAGGGTCTCCGTTTACATCCCACGGGGATATCACAATCCAAGATCAAACAGTGCAACAAACCATGGTTTGCAGTTTCCTTGTAAGGCTCTCTCTGTTTTGTTCATTTTGAAGAAATTTTTCTGTTGGTAAATTTTGCTGTGCGTTTTGCAGTGTTTTCGTGTTGGCTTTTAATAATTTTATTACTTGTTTGTACTTACATAAATGTTATGCTTTTCCTAGGGATTCCCTCAATGTCGCCCAGAGCTTTCTGCCTCCTGACTTGTTCCTCCAGGAGCCCTTGTTACTGTTTAGGTGCGGAGTGGAAATCTCACTAGCCGCATTGACTCACCGACATTGCGGCTACCTTCTCAGAGCTGGTGTAGATCTAGATGCTGCACCTCTGATGGAGCCAGAAGCGATGCCTTTGGCTTAGGCAAAGCCATAAACTGGGTTTGGCTTTTGCAGGGTCCAATGACAGCAGCAACTGGAATCCTGGATCACTAGCACCACACCCAAAAGGAAAGGAGCCTGCTTTTCTCCTTAGCACTGCCCTTAGTTGCTGTGGAGAGAACTTTTCTCCGCACCCTGGGTGGTCCCTTTCTCCATCCTAGGCAGGTTGGTGGAGCCTTTCCCTGTCGCCTTTCCAGGCCTTCCCATTTGCTCTGACTGGCAGCATGCCCCCGACAGTTTCCAGTCACAGCACATATTTGCACCAAGCCTGGGTGGCAGTAAGGCTCCTTTCTTTGCGTGGCCAGATTCTAGGTAACAGCACCATGGTTGGAGCCAAAAAGGAGGTTGGCACCAAAGTGGAAGTTTGTCGCTGTCAGAAAGGCTATTGAGGTCCTTTGCGGAATCTCAGCGCACCGTTTTCTCCTGCCCACTTTCTCTTGGTCTCTGCTCAACTAGTTGTTCTGTGCGCGAGTTTTCTTGGTGGCATCGCCGAATACATAACTCTGATGGGTTCTAATGTGCAATTTCTGCGGTTTCCCGGAACAGAGTTCCTTAGTGGCAGCCCTGCTGGCAGGGCCGCAGAGGCTCTGTTCCAGAGCCCTTTGGCTGTAGAGGCGCCTGTGCTTTTTCTTTCCCAGCTCAACTTCCTGGCGCCCTCCTCTCCTTCGCCGCCAAAGAACCGAGTTTTGTTTTTGTGGAGGTGGTGACTCTGTGTCAGGATCCCTGGCCTCCCTGCATCATGCGTTTATTTGCTTTGCAAGCTTCCATTTAGAGGCGCCTGTGATTTCCATTCCTTGTCTGCCCAAGAATGAGAAGTGTCCTGATTGGTGGCGAAGCTAGAAGATAAATTGCGTCCTGGGGTCCCGCCTTGGGTTTCCTGGTCCTTGGAGTCCCTGTTTGTCCACGGACAGTTAGGACTTAACACTGGAGGGCGATTGCTTTGTCCCAGCAAGTCCGAATTGGCCATTTCTTAGCGTTTATTCCAGCCTCCGATGTTTAGTCCTAAGAACTCGGGTTTAGCAGCCGCGCCTGCCATTTAAGTGGAAGCAAGTTCCGGACTCCCGAGAACAAACTCCATTTCAGCTTTGTGGGTGATGGTTATGTGGGGTTCAAACGTGAGTACTGGTGAATGCCATTTTTCTGAAACGCCAGTTCAACAATTGCCACTTTAGCACTATCCGCGTTTCTTTTTCCTAACAAGTTTGGTTTTGCAACCCAGAGCTCCGATTTGACTATATTTGGGGTTTGTACCTCCTAGGGAGGTAGCCACCAAAGCCAAGTGCCAGTTCCCTTATCTCTATATCCGTGGCTTACAGCTGCCTGGATTTTTTTTTTTCTCATAGAACTCAGGGAACACTGGCTACTGGGACTTGTAGGCATCCCCAATATCGATCTCTTTTTAATTTTAGAAAATATTGGTTTAGGCAGAAAAGGTCTCCGTTTACATCCCACAGGGTATCACAATCCAAGATCACACCGTGCTACAAACCATGGTTTGCAGTTTCCTTGTAGGGATCTCTCTGTTTTGTTCATTTTGAAGAAATTTTTCTGTTGGTAAATTTTGCTGTGCGTTTTGCAGTGTTTTCTGTTGGCTTTTAATAATTTTATTACTTGTTTGTACTTACGTAAATGTTATGCTTTTCCTAGGGATTCCCTCAATGTCGCGCCCAGAGCTTTCTGCCTCCTGACTTGTTCCTCCAGGAGCCCTGTTATGGTTTAGGTGCGGTGTGCCCCAAAAGCTCACGTGTGAGTCAAGACAAAGTTTGGAGGAGAAAGAATTGAGCTTAATTAACCTTAATTTAATGGGTGAATGAATCCCTGATGGGATTGACTGGGTGGTAACTGGAGGCCCTTGGGGTGTGGCAGGAGGAAGCCATTCCTTGGAGGCATGGCTATGGAGTACACTCCCAATCTGGCTGGTGGAGTCCCCCACCCCCTGCCACTGGACCACCCGCGTGAGCTGCTTCCTTCCACCACCAGGAAGTTCTGCCTCACCCCAAGCCCAGAGGAATGAGGCCAGCCTTCCATGGACCAAGACCTCTGAAACTGTGGAGACCTTAAATAAACTTTTCCTTCTCTATAATTGTGCTGGTTGACTCCTTTTAGTCACAGAAGCAAAGAAAGCTGACTAAAACAGCCAGGAAGCCGGGCTCCGCCTCCAAGTGGCTGGTGCACATCTGAGTTCTGCTGCTGGCACTGCTCCTAGCCCTATGGGGAGCGGGGGTTTCTCATCAGCCCTTGGGGCATCAGCGCCCAGTGGATTTCCAGGTTTCCGCTCTGCTCCAAGCGACCCCAAACCACGACTCTCTCTGGAGACCTGGTGGTTCCCTGTGTAGGCGCTTTCTTGGTCCTAGAACTGCTATTTTCCCAGGGCTATTTTTCATCCAGGAGGTGTTCACTGAGAGGGCTGGGCCTCGTTTTTTCCATCAAAGATTGTGTTTTCACCGCCTGTGAGTTTCGCAGGGGAAAGGTTACCGAACCCCCACAAGATTGCCCCCTGGGTGACTGCAAAGCCAATCAGCACAGGCAGAAGGCTGAGGAAAGGTCTCCTACAAGGGGCTCTGTCCTCCAAAAAGGAAGGCAGGGGGAACATTTACTGGGAAGACCTCAAGCCTATTCATGCCAGTAAGACTTGTGACAAGTAGAGGGTTGGCAGTTTTCCTGCGCATGCTCAGTTGAGACACTTAGGAAGGCCTGTTCAAAGATCTGGGCTGTAAGACACTGGGACCCCTCCTAGCCTGAAACTGTGTGCAATTGAGTAAAACCGTGTGTGCTCTAAAACAAGGTAGGTTTGGGGATCATCATGGACTGTAAGCTATAACACCAGAACTTGAGCTCCTTTTGCAACTGTTTTTATTGCAACAGTTTCAAGTCCATTTCATTATGGCATAAATCACAAATCAGATCAGTAAAATGGACATTCCTCATTTAAGTAGCCCAGAAAATAAAGGTAATGCCCTAGTGGAGCCAGGAGAATAATCTGGTGAATCAGTCATTTATTCCCGTGTGCTCCTGTGGATATTTGTTAAAGCCTAGATGCCTGTTTTGAATCTTTTCAAGGTGCTTTTGGATTTCACAAGTGTTAATATTAATGCAGTGGGAAGTATATTGGCAATAGAAAAATATCCTTCTTGCTTGGCTGGAATATAAATCCCTAAAGGAATTTTGTTATGGCACACTGATTTCCCTAAGAATTCTATACCTTTTTGCTGGGTGCAAGATGGCCCAGAAGGTTTCATTAGTTGTGCTTTTTCAGGGTGAAAGATTTGTCATCACATGTAAAAACATAGGCACAAGCTGGCACATTCCTGAGCATGTTCAGTTCCAGATCATGCTTCTTCAGACCTGTGTTCACAGGTAACAGAGGGAACCACTCCTGGGTGGAAAATGTTGTATTATAATGAATTTAAAGCCAGTGGCCTCCAGATTCCTGATGAAGGGATGTTTCCAGGCAGCTTGGACAATGGTAGCCAGCTGGGTGTAGCTGAGCCCTCCTCTTGCATTGCTTGGAACTGCCAATTCTAGTCTCAGGAGTCCCACTCATTCATCCCTGAGGACCAAAGCACCTGAGGTGCCACTTCAGGCTCCTGGGTCTTGTGTGAACTAGGGTCAAATCATGTGTTGGTATGGGTCTTCCCCTTCTTTGGACAGTCTCTTTTGCTTCCCTAACATCTAGCAGAGAGCCAGCCAACAAGGATTTGTAGCAGACAAGTGGTATGCCAAGTTTCTGACTCAGGGACTCCAGGCTGGGAGAGTACAAAGCACACCTGCCCAGGGTCCATCCCACACAGTCCTCACTATCACTAAGCATCCACCTCTCTTGTGCAGACTTCCAGCTTAACAAGGTCCCCTACCAGAACTCTAGCAAAGCTTCTTCAAAGTCCTTGTGTTGAGAGTGATGAAGCAATAATGGATACTTGCCCAGCTTTAAGTAGCCAATCCACTGCAGCTCCATGGGATGTAAATTGTGACAGTTCTATACTTGTGTACGTGAACTTTTGCTGAATAAAACAGGACAGTATCCAGTAACTAATCATTCCTATGCATGTACATATAAGCTGGGATTTTAAAAACAATACCCTCAATTTATCCCCATCAAATTTGGCTACCAAATGAGCTTCACAGTCAAATATATACTTCAAACATTAGGTAAAAATTATTGTATTGCTAATAAGCAATCAAACTCTTCCTTGCAAGAGAGCCTATGGGAGCTGGGCGTAGTGGTGCACACATGTAATCCCAGTGGCTCAGGAGGCTAGGCAGGAGGATCAAGGGTTCAAAGCCAGCCTCAGCAACTTAGCCAGGCACTAAGCAACTCAGTTATACCCTGTCTCTAAATAAAATACAAAAAGGTGGGGGTGGGGCTGCTGCTGGGGATGTGGCTAAGTACCCTGAGTTCAATCCCCTGTACCAAACAAAAAAAGAGTGCCTATGGGGGCCTGCCATTCTCTTGGTGAAAGCAAAGAGTATTTTGTGAATCCTCCACCTTTCAGTGAGAGGTCTTGTTGATGTCAATATTAG